>NW_015495798.1:2976-8693 GCF_000816755.2 Arachis ipaensis
AGATTCTAATATCTCGGACTCAGTCCCCTGTATTAGATATCTAAGAGATACTCATTCTAGCTTGTTTGCATGTAGAACGGATGTTTTTGTCAGGCACGCGTTCATAAGTGAGAATGATGATGAGTGTTACATAGTCATCACATTCATCATGTTTTTGGGTGCGAATGGATATCTTAGAATAGGAATAAGCTTGAATTGAATAGAAAACAGTAGTACTTTGTATTAATTCATGAGGAACAACAGAGCTCCACACCTTAATCTATGGTGTGTAGAAACTCTACCGTTGAAAATACATAAGTGATAAGGTCCAGGCATGGCCGAATGTCCAGCCCCCAAAACGTGATCAAAGGATCAAAAGATAATCCAAAGATGTAAATACAATAGTAAAAAGTCCTATTTATACTAAACTAGTTACTAGGGTTTACAGAGATAAGTAAATGATGCAGAAATCCACTTCCGGGGCCCACTTGGTGTGCTTGGGCTGAGCATTGAGCTTTACACGTGTAGAGGCTTTTCTTGGAGTTGAACTCCAGTTTGTAACCTGTTTCTGGCGTTTAACTCCACTTTGCAATCTATTTCTGGCGTTTAACTCCAGAATGCAGCATGAAACTGGCGTTGAACGCCAGTTTGCGTCATCTAAACATAGGCAAAGTATAGACTATTATATATTGCTGGAAAGCCCTGGCTGTCTAATTTCCAACGCAATTAAGAGCGCGCCATTTGGATTTCTGTAGCTCCAGCAAATCTACTTTGAGTGCAGAGAGGTCAGAATCCAACAGCATCTGCAGTCCTTTTTCAGCCTGAATCAGATTTTTGCTCAGGTCCCTCAATTTCAGCCAGAAATTACCTAAAATTACAGAAAAACACACAAACTCATAGTAAAGTCCAGAAATGTGATTTTTATTTAAAAACTAATAAAAATATACTAAAAACTAACTAAATCATACTAAAAACCATGTAAAAATAATGCTAAAAACCGTATAAATTATCCGCTCATCAGTACTTCTTGTTCTTTTGTAAGTAAAACATTTTTCATTTAAGAAAGGTGATGGATTCATAGGATGTTCATAACTTTAAGGCATAGACTCTAATCTTCATTTATTATTTAATGGGAATAATATAAATTTGGCATAAAAGCAGACACTTAGCAATAAAAGAAAAGAAACTAAAGACATAAAGATAATTGACTCTAATTTTAATACTCATATACTCTTAAAATAGATAAAAGGTTATCACAGAGTTAGGACTCAACAACCTCTGCTTTGGGAGGTAGATGCCTCTTTAGTCTGTGGGGTGCTTGGCCCTCAAGAGATAGCTTCTGGTGCTTCAGTTCTTTCAGTTCACGCCCTTGCTCTTCTTGTTCCCTAAGCAGTTTGCAGAGCATGCTGCTTTGATTTTGCTGTTCTTCCTTCATTTGATCCATAGCTTCTTGCAACTTGGTGATAGATGCTTCTAGGCGCCCCTAGTATTCAAATTGAGGAATTTCCGGGAGGAACTCCTGTGCTCTCCTCTTGATGGGGTCGTCCTACACTTGTCCTTCCATTGACTTTTTGGTGATTGGTTGTTCAACTGAAATATACTCATCTACTCCCATTTTTACTCCAGCATCTTTACATAACAGGGAGATCAAGCTTGGATAAGCCAATTTGGCATCTTTAGAGTTCTTGTTTGCAATTTTGTAAAGCTCACAAGAAATCAGCTGATGAACTTCCACTTCTTTTTTCCAGCATAATGCAATGAATCATCACTGCTCTTTTGATGGTGACTTCAGAGCGGTTTCTAGTGGGCAGTATAGAGCGCCCAATGAAGTCCAGCCAGCCTCTAGCGACTGGTTTGAGATCTCCTCTTTTGAGTTGGTTTGGGACACCCTTTGTGTTGGTTGTCCATTTGACTCCAAGGAGGCATATGTCCTCTAGGATTTTGTCCAAGCTCTGATTTGGTCTCATCATTCTCCTATTAAAGGAGTCTGGGTCATCTTGCAGTTGAGGCAGCTTGAAGATCTCCCTTATTTTGTCAGGGTAGGTGTGAACAATCTTCCCTTTGACCAGAGTTCGATAGTCATAGAATGCGGTTCTAGCTATTCTCTGCCTGTCTGTCTGCCACAGATTAGAGTAGAATTCCTGAACCATGTTTCTTCCCACCTTTGTTTCAGGATTAGCTAGGACTTCCTAGCTCCTGTTTCAAATTTGCTCTTGCATCTCCGGATATTCGTCTTCTTTCAGATCGAATTTAACTTCCGGGATCACTGACCTTAGACCCATTATTTTGTAGTAATGGTCTGAATGTTCTTTGGTTAAGAACTTCCCTTGATTCCAAAGTGGTTTTGGAATATTATCTTTCTTGCCTCTTGAGTTAGTTTGTTTTCCTTTAGGAGCCATGATCTTGGTGGGTATTGGCTTATTGATCGCAGATAAACACACCAAACTTAGAGGTTTGCTTGTCCTCAAGCAAAAAAAAGAAAGGAGAGGGATAGAGGGAGACCCAAGTTCGAATTTGTGGATGAGAGGGGGGAGGCCGAACGAGGATTTAAAAGGGAGGGGGTGGGTTTTCAAAAATCTTTTAAAAAGATATGATAGAAAATGTGATTTGGAAAAGATAAGTAGGATAAGAAAAGATGTAATTTAAAATTGAGAAGATATGAAAGATATTTGAAAAAGATATTGATGAGTTTGAAAAAATTTGAAAAAGATAGATTTGTTTTGAAAAAGATTTGAGAAGAGGTTGAAGAAGAATTGAGAAAGATTTAATTTTAGGATTAAGATATTTTAAAAATTTTTTGGAAAAAGTTTGAAAAATGAAAGTATGGGAACATGTTTATGCAAGAAAAATGGATGGAAATATGAAATTTTGAAAAAAATCAAGTTGGGAACAAAAACTTCCTCCCCTCCATAATCCTAGCGTTAAACGCCCAACTGCTGCTTGTTTTGGGCATTTAACGCCCAGGATGCTGCAGGTATGGCGTTTAACGCCCAGAAAGGTATCTTTACTGGGGTTAGACGCCCAGTAAATGCTTCTTTTGGGCGTTTAACGCCCAAATATACCTCTTACTGGCGTTTTCTTGCCAGTGAGCTCCTTCTCCCTGTTTTGTATTCTGAATCCTTCTGTAACCCTGTGAACTTTTGCAATTGATTATTTACCTTGAAGATTATTTATATTAAACTTGTATAATTAAAAATAAATAAATAAAAAGCTTTGCTAATGGCTGGGTTGCCTCCCAGCAAGCTCTTCTTTATTGTCGTTAGCTGGACTTTGCTGAGCTTTTAATCTAGCCTCAGCCTTGAGCACTCTCGCTCAACATTGCCTTCAAGATAATGCTTGATTCTCTGTCCATTAACAATGAACTTCTTATTAGAATCAATGTCTTGAAGTTCCACATTGCCATATGGTGACACACTTGTAATCACATATGGTCCCCTCCACCAGGATTTCAATTTCCTGGGGAATAGCCTGAGCCTAGAGTTAAATAGCAGAACCTTCTGTCCTGGTTCAAAGACTCTGGATGACAGCTTTCTGTTATGCCACCTTTTTGCTTTCTCTTTGTAAAGCTTGGCATTTTCGAAAGCAGTGAGTCTGAATTCCTCTAGCTCATTCAGCTGGAGCAATCTTTTTTCTCCAGCTAATTTGGCATCAAAGTTTAGGAATCTGGTTGCTCAATAGGCCTTGTGCTCCAGTTCCACGGGCAGATGGCAGGCCTTACCATACACAAGCTGGTATAGCGAGGTCCCTATAGGAGTCTTGAATGCTGTTCTGTAAGCGCACAGAGCATCATCCAAGCTTCTCGCCCAATCCTGTCTACGGGTACTTACAGTCTGTTCCAGGATTCTTTTTAGTTCTCTATTAGAGACTTCAGCTTGCTCGTTTATCTGTGGATGATATGGAGTTGCCACCTTGTGACTAATTCCATACCGGACCATAGCAGAGTAAAGTTGTTTGTTGCAGAAGTGAGTGCCCCCATCACTAATTAGTGCTCTAGGGACACCAAACCTGCTGAAGATATGTTTCTGGAGGAACTTTAGCACTGTCTTAATATCATTAGTGGGTGTGGCAATGGCCTCTACCCATTTAGATACATAGTCGACTGCCACCAGAATATAAGTGTTTGAGTATGATGGTGGGAAAGGCCCCATGAAGTCAATACCCCATACATCAAACAACTCAATCTCCAAGATTCCTCGTTGAGGCATGGCGTAACCATGAGGTAGATTACCAGCTCTCTGGCAACTGTCACAATTACGTACAAACTCTCGGGAATCTCTACAGAGGGTAGGCCAGTAGAAGCCACATTGGAGGACCTTGGTGGCTGTTCGCTCACCTCCGAAGTAGTCTCCATATTGTGACCCATGGCAATGCCATAAGATCTTCTGTGCTTTTTCTCTAGGCACACACCTTCGGATTATTCCGTCTGCACATCTCTTAAAGAGATAGGGTTCATCCCACAAGTAGTACTTTGCATCAGTAATTAATTTTTGCTTTTGTTGCCTGCTGTACTCCTTGGGTATGAACCTTGCAGCTTTATAGTTTGCAATGTCTGCAAATCATGGTGTTTCCTGAAAGGCAAACAAATGCTCATCCGAAAAGGTTTTAGAGATCTCAATAGAGGGAAAGGATGCCCCTTCTACGGGTTCTATCCAGGACAGATGATCAACAACTTGGTTTTCTGTCCCTTTTCTGTCTCTTATTTCTATATCAAACTCTTGCAGAAGCAACACCCATCTTATGAGCCTGGGTTTTGATTCCTGCTTTGTAAGTAGATATTTATGAGCAGCATGGTCAGTGTACACAGTCACTTTTGATCCTACTAAGTATGATCTAAACTTGTCAATGGCATAAACCACTACAAGCAATTCTTTTTCTGTGGTTGTGTAATTTTTCTGGGCATCATTTAAAACACGGCTAGCATAATAAATGACATGTAGAAGTTTGTCATGCCTCTGCCCTAATACTGCACCAATGGCATGGTCACTGGCATCACACATTAGTTCGAATGGTAATGTCNAGACACTCTGTGTCAAACACAAATGGCGTGTCAGCAGCTAGCAGGTTGCTCAGAGGTTTTGCAATTTTTGAAAAATCCTTTGTAAACCTCATATAAAATCCTGCATGCCCCAGAAAGCTTCTGATTGCCTTAACATTGGCAGGTGGTGGTAATTTTTCAATTACCTCTACCTTAGCTTGGTCCACCTCTATTCCCTTGTTCGAAATCTTATGCCCAAGGACAATCCCTTCAGTCACCATAAAGTGACATTTTTCCCAGTTTAAAACCAGGTTAGTCTCTTGGCATCTTTTCAGAACCAGTGTCAGGTGATTAAGACAGGAGCTGAATGAGTCTCCATATAATGAGAAGTCATCCATGAAGACTTCCAGAAATTTTTCCACCGTATCAGAGAAAATAGAGAGCATGCATCTCTGAAAGGTTGCAGGTGCATTACACAGCCCAAATGGCATCCTTCTGTAGGCAAATACTCTAGATGGATATATGAATGCTGTTTTCACTTGATCCTGGGAATCTACTGCAATTTGGTTGTTGCCTGAATAGCCATCCAAAAAGCAGTAATAATCATGACCTGCTAGTCTTTCTAGCATCTGGTCTATGAATGGTAAAGGAAAATGATCCTTTCTGGTGGCTGTATTGAGCTTTCTGTAGTCAATACACATGCGCCACCCTGTAACTATTCTTGTAGGAACCAGTTCATTTTTTTCATTATGAACCACTGTCA
>NW_015495798.1:11032-11932 GCF_000816755.2 Arachis ipaensis
TATACACATATTTTTTTTACTTTAAAATATATTCTCTATCCGTATATTTTTATAATACATCTTATATTATATAATTTTTTTACATACTTTTTAATATTATATGTGTTATTGGCCCTCCATAATATCATTTCTGGATCCGTCCCTGTGTGTATAGATCCACCAACTGAGTGGTCTAGATATATCTGAGCTCTTTCTGTAAGCCCATAGTAGAAGATGTCTAATTGCACCCACACTGAAAATATTTCAGAGGGACATTTCCTTAGCATCCCTCTGTACCTCTCCCATGCATTATAAAGGGATTCATCATCCTATTGTTTAAAGCCTTGGATGTCCAGCCTTAGCTGTGTCATCCTTTTTGGAGGAAAATATTGATTCAGGAATTTGTCTGATAACTGTTTCAATGTCCTTATGCTTGCTGTAGGTTGGTTATTTAACCACCTTTTAGCTTGATCTTTTACAGCAAATGAAAACAGTAACAGTCTGTATACATCCTGATCTACCTCTTTGTCACGTATTGTGTAAGCAATTTGCAAGAATTGTGCCAGAAACTCAGTAGGTTCTTCCTGTGGAAGACCAGAATATTGGCAGTTTTGCTGCACCATGACAATGAGCTGAGGATTTAGCTCAAAACTGCCTGCTTTGATGGAAGGTATACAGATACTACTCCCATATGCAGCAGTAGTGGGATTAGCATATGATCCCAAAGTCCTCCTGGACTGTTCATTTCCACTTAGATCCATGATGGCTAAAATGGAATTGATATGAATTACAAAGAAAATATATTTTTTTTGTTTTTATTTTATTGAAGTAGAACAAACCAAATTATTAAAATAAATAAAAATAATAAGATAAAATAAAATAAAATAATTAGAAATTAAAATGTAAATTTCGAAAACCAAG
>NW_015495799.1:0-11830 GCF_000816755.2 Arachis ipaensis
CCTCTGAATCAGACTTTGCCAGAACTTCACCAAATTTACCCAAAATTCACCTAAAATCATAGAAATACATAAAAGCTCAAAATAATATCTAAAGAAGTAAATTTTACATTAAAACCTACTAAAACTCAACAAAATATACTGAAAACACTAAGAAATTGATGCTAAAAAGCATATAAAATATCCATTCATTAGTAAGACCCAGAAAAAATTTAACGAGTTAATTATACAATTAAGATTGAGTTAACAGTGTTTAAACTGCTCGGTCTATTTTAAAAATTTAAATTTCATAATTTAAAAATTTACAGAGAAAATTTGAACTCAGAAAATTATTTGGAGTGCGAAAATATAAGTATTTATGAAAAAATACATACCGACGTTATAATTAATTGTACATACTTAGGTCTTCCTGGTTCTACGTATGAGAAAAATAAAGTGTAAAAATGAGCATAAAAATATTTAGAATACAAACCGGAACACTTATCTTTAAAATTTTGGCCCTAGGTGAGTGACGATGACCAAAAGCATGGGTTTGGATTTTTGCACTAAAAATAGGATTGACGTTGCAAGTATAGTCCAAACCCAACCATTGATCATCAATCAAATTATAATCCTAAAGATGTCACAATTCAAAGCAAATATAAATCGAGAGTATTTAAACTTCCGGGTCGTTCTTCCTAGGAACTAGTGCCAAAGAGTGCACACAATTTTGGTTGTGGGAAACAAGGGGTGTTTTCAATGGTTGAAAGCAAACAAAATAAAGAGATAAAAAAACAGTTCAAAATTGCAATTAATAAACTAATAAAGGCATAAAAGAACTATGTATGTAATATAAACAAGTAATGCTATAAAGTGATAGAAAAGTAGTTCAAAACATAAATGAAACCTTGACTTGGAATGAGTTATGGAATCCCTTCCTTGTCGTAACCACAACTATGATAATTATCATGAGTTATCTCGCCTAGTTAACCCCAATCATCGAGGAGTAAGTCAAGCAAGAATAATTGACCTTAATCCATAAGTTCTAACCAACTTATCAAACTAGTTGATAAAAGGCTAACTTTAATGGAAACAAGAATCAACTAACTTCCCAAGAATTATCACTAAATGTTGGACATTATGGTTCTAGTAATCCATAGACTCATTTTTCCCAAGCCAAGGGGTGGAAATTTACCCCATAGCTAGGGTTGACATTTCATCAAACACCTAGTATGCATATTCACAAAACATGGCAAAATTGGTAAATTAATGAAAGCTGTGAACCATAAATGATCAAAATTAATAAAGACAACTTGAGCAAACATATAAAAGCCATCAACATCAATTTAAACAACTAGAACATCAAAATTGTAAAACCAAGCATATATTGATAAAGGGAAGTAAAAATAGAAATAAGTGTAGAACAAATATGGTAATTGAAAGAGACAATTAAAGAAATACTTACAAAGTAAATGGCAAGAATCCAAAATCCAACTTGAAGTATAAAATACTAGCTACAAACCCTAATTAAACCTAAGAGAGAATTTCCTAATCTACACTACTCCTACTCCTACTATATGTTTCTACTATTCTAAGATGGCTCCCTTCATATGTCTTGCATTGCCCTTAATATAGCCTCTCAAACCAGCCTTCATCACTTCAGAAATGGGCCTAGAGACCCCCAAAACCACGCAGCACGTGACTTTTTAATGGAGGCATGCGCTGGGACCTGTGCAGACGCACAGATGTGTGCGTCCGCACACTTCGCGAAAATCCCTTCCTGTGCATACGCACAAGCAGCTGTGCGCACGCACACCAGGCGATGCTTGTCTGGACGCACGACGCTGCTCATGCGTACGCGTGGCTCTAATTCGATGGCTGTGCGTACGCACGCATGTCTGTGTGCACGCACGCATGTCTGTGTTCTTCTCCTTTGTTTTCTTCATGCTTTCTCTCTTTTTACATGCTTTCTTCCACTTCTACCAAACCATTCTTACCTCTAGGACCTGAAATCACTCAACAAACATGTCACGGCATCGAATGGAATAAAATTGGGATTAAATTTCTCAATTTAAGCACAAAAAAACATGTTTTCACATTTAGATTCAATTTAGGGATTAAACACAAAAGTATGCTATTTGAGTGCTTAAGTGTGAGTTCATGTGCTAGAATCCATCCAATTTGAGTCAAAATATATCATCAAATATGGATTCATCAGTGAGCCAATGAACAAAAGGACAAAAATGCCCTTCGCTTAAGGGAGTCTAAACGTGACCCCTCATTCCATTTTGATTCATTTTTTCCCTAAAAGAGAGAGAAGGGCACGAGAGTGAGAGAGAAGAAAAGAGAAGAAACACTATTCACTTTCACTTTCACTTTAAATTTACTTTTCTCACAAACCGGAACTCCGATCGACGACCCATTTGCGGCTATGCATCACTCTCAACTTCCTCTACATTTGTATACCACTTTTGTGGTGAGTAATTGCAAGAACTCTATCCTATTCTTTATTTTTTTTACTGATTTCGCATTTTGGGTGGTGTGGTTGTTGAAGTTAGTGATTTTGATGCTTAGGGAAAGCTCAAGCTCAATTTCTAGTAGGATTTTGACCCATGTTCACATGGAATAAAGTAAGAAAACTATTTCCTTCTATTTCTCCCTAATTTGTGTAAAAATTCTAGTATGAACAATGTGAAATTTGAATGAAATTAGATTGAATAGAGTTGGTTGAAGCTTGGATTGGTGAGGAATTGATTGAGGCTTGGAGTAGGCGGAGAAAAAGGTTCAAAAGGTCAGAACTGCCGTCGACTAAGGTACAAATTTTAGTTTCGAATAATCACTATATAATATTATGTGAAAACCTAGGCTAGTTGACCTTAAGATATTGTTGAATTGTTGTTGTTGATGATGATGGTTTAGTATTAATGCATGAGTTTGTATGATATTGGATGTTGAATAAAATAGCCAGAGGTCTTGAATGATTGAATTCCTCTTGTTTGGTATGTGTTGGTGTTATGTTCAATTTATTGAAAATTGGAGTGCTTTATGATGAGTATATGAAATTGAATTTGGGAAGATTGATTGTTGTTTGTTTGGAGAATTGTATGAAGATAGGAGTTAAAAGTGAGATGAAGTTGGGTGTTTGATGTGTTGTGGTATAATTGTTGGAATTGGAGTTTTATGAGGAATATATATATGATTGAATTTGGGGTGAATATTTTTGTTTGTTTGGAAAATTTTCGTGAGGAATAAGATTAACAGGTGAGTGAGATTAAGATTTTAAAACCCAAAAAATATTACGAGTTAATTATATAATTAAGATTGAGTTAAGAGGGTTTAAACCGTCTGCTCTAGGTTAAAACTTTAAATTTCATAATTTAGAAATTTACAGATAAAATTTGAACTCAGAAAATTATTTGGAGTGTGAAATATAATTATTTATGAAAAATACATACCGACATTATAATTAATTATACACGCTTAGGTCTGTCCGGTATTGCATATGACAAAAATAAAAATGTAGAAATAACCATAAAAATATTTAGAATACAAATCGGAATACTTATCTTTAAAATTTTGGCCCTACTGGGTGAAGGACAAAAATGCCCTTCGCTTATAAGAGTCACCAACGTGACTCACATTTCCATTTTTACCCATTTGCCCTAAAGGAGAGATAGAGAGCTCGAGAAAAGAGAGTTGAGAAGAGAAGAGAGTTGTCATTATTTACCTCTTTCTTCAAATCCACTTTTCTCACAAATTAGAGCTCCGATCGATGACCCATTTGCAGCCACGCGTTCCTCTCAACTCCCTCGTTTCTATACCACTTTTGCGGTGAGTAATTCACGAGAACTCTACCCCATTCCTCCATTATTTACTAATTTCACATTTTGGGTAATGTGGTTGTTAAAATTGGTGATTTTGATACCTTAGGAGAAGCTCAAACTCATTTTCTAGCGGGATTTTGACCCATGTTCATATGAAATAAGGTAAGGGAACTCTTTTCCTCTATTTTTTTCTAATTTGTGTGAAAACCCTTGTATGAACAATGTGAATTTGAATGAAATTAGATTGAATAAAGTTGGTTGAAGTTTGGATTGGTGAGGAATTGATTAAGGCTTGGAGTGGTCGGAGAAAAAGGTTCAAGAGCTTGAGACCACTGTCAACTAAGGTACGAATTTTAGTTTCGGATAATCACTATATAATGCTATGTGAAAACTAGGCTATTTGACCTTAAAATATTGTTGAATCGATGTTGTTGATGGTAATGGTTTAATATGAATGCATGATTTTGTATGATATTGGATGTTGGATGAAAATGGCCGGAGGCCTTGAATGATTGAGTTCCTCTTGTTTGATATGTATTGATGTATTGTGGTGTATTTGTTGAGGTTAAAATCCTTGTAGATAGTATGTGAAATTGGATTTGGGATGATTAATTGTTGATTTTGGGAAAATTATGTAAGTTTGGTTAATGAAAGGTTAAATGATAATTTAGATGAAAATTCAATGTTGGTGAGTTATTGAAGGGTGAAACATGGATTGGTTAGGCTTGGACAATCAATTGGCCGGAGGCCTTGATTGAGTGAGTTTCTAATGCTTGATATATATATTGATGAGTTGTAGTATGATTGTTGGAATTGGAGGTTTTTATGAGGAATACATACAATTGAATTTGGGGTGGATATTATTGTTTGTTAGGAAATTTTTTATGAGAAATATGATTAAGGGTGAGTGAGATTAAGAATTCGAAAGTGTCAAATTGGGTGATTTTAAGTGGATGAAAGTTGTATGATGGTTAAGGTGAGAATTGGGTATTGGTTGCAAAAGAAAAGGGTTTTGAGAAGGATTGTTTTGGATGTTGCAAAAAAAATGTGTAATTTGATAATTTTGGTCAACTTTAGATGGTCATAACTTGGCGCTCGAAACTTGAAAATTGATGAAATTTGATTTGAATTAAAATTGAGATTATCTATTTTAAGACCATTAAATAATGGAGGAAAAACAATTTTTGGAAAAAAAGTTATGGGCATTTGAAAATTGGTAGTTAATCCCGCGTACGCACGATTGTGCTTATTTTCCAAACATGATGTTTTTGAACTATTAAGCCTTTTTGACGAGTTTGTAATCCCTTGCAACCTTCGTATGAATTCTGAAAACTATATTATAATCTTTGAATATGCTGGGGTTGGATATAATGGATTGAATGGAGTAATTCCTTGATAAAAACTTGTAAAATGAAATGTTTTAAATGTTGTGGGATGGTGGTTTGTCCCGCTCATGAATTGATGAGGTTGGTTACTTTAATGAATGAGGTTAATATGAATTAAACCTTACAAGATTGGTTAAGATTATGATTATGATAATGATTGCATTGATTTTGATTAGAGGCTTATGTCAAAAAGTGAGAATTTATATGAGACTTATGATGAAAACTATTATTGAGATATATGCTAGCAATTATAGTTAATCATGAGTTTGATTATGATAATAGGTTTGGTTGATAGTGATTATTGATTGGCAAGGATGTGGGTTTTGTCCCGCTTGCATGATTATGAGATGTGATTATTGATTGGTAAGGAAGTGGATTTCGTCCCGCTTGCATTATTGATGAGGCACCTGCAGCGGACAAGGATGGTGGTTTTTCCTACTTGCTCATAGTTGTGGTGTGATATGGGGATGGTGATTTTGTCCCGCTAGTGCGGAATTCAAATTCCACAAACAAATCAGCGAGTGCACCGAGTCGTACCAAGTAATACCTTAGATGAGTGAGGGTCGATCCCACGAGGATTGATGGACCAAGCAACAATGGTTGAATGATTCACTTAGTCAAACAAGTAGAAAATAGTATTTGAGGGTTGTAAATCGCATTAAACAGTAAATTCAGGAAAACTAAGAAAGCAAGCAGTAAACAGATTGTGAAGATTACATGAGAGAACAGTTAAGGTTTCAGAGTTATTTACTTTCCGGATTTCTATTTCTTACCAACCATTTTAAGCATGCAAGATTCAATTCATGGTAAACTGTAATTGACTAAACCCTAATTCCTTAGTAATTTAGTCTCCTCTAACCTAGTTAACTGCCAATTCCTTGGTAACTTAATTTCGATTAGAGGTTCAAGTCCAATATTAGTTTATTAACCACAAAACCCTAATTACTCAAATATAAGAGGATTATATGTCACGTATCCCGTTAAGTCCAAGCAATTAGTGTTTAGGAGGAATTACTTTCAAGCTTTTGTCCAAGTAAATTACTTTTCCAAGATTTAACAAGAACTCAAGTAGAACAAAGGTTATCTTCCAATATACCCAAATTCCTAAGATGAAGAACGAAAGCAAATCCTTGAAATTAAAATCAATACATTAATTAAAATGAAATGGCAATAGTATTAATCCATAGAATAAATAGAGCTCCTAACCTTAACCAAAGAGGTTTAGTTGCTCATGACTCAGAGAAAAACTAGGGTTCCCCAAAATCTGTGAAAACTAGAATGAGGTCCAGAAAGAAGGTCTAGTTTGAAGGGCTAAATCTTTTTTCCTTTTATATCTAACCTAATTTGATTTGAAAATAAAATAGAATAATAAATTCTAAACCTAAAAGATTGTGTTTTGAAATAATAATAATGATAAGAAAGTAAAATAAAATAATTATTAACTAAATCTTCAGCCATGAAGCCCTTCTTTATGATCTAGATCTGCGCTACTGGCGCTAAACGCCAGTTTCAGCATTTAGTGCCCCTGAGGCAGGGAAGTTTCTATCTTCCTGGTGCTAAACGCCAGGCTTGGCATTTAGCGCTGACAGCTTCTGATTCTGGGCATGCATTACGACGTCTCCCACGCTAAATGCCAATAGAGAGCTTGCACGCGGTATGAGGCATCTGGTGCTAAATGCCCAGTAATGGCGTTTAGCGCCAGCTTGGTAGCAACAAAATTCTTCCTTTTTCTTCTGCACGAACTTTGCCAAACTTGTCCGGATTTTTTCTGAAATAAATAAAACCACAATGCGCCTCAAAGTAGCATCCAAATAGACTTCAAACACTAAAAGCTCAACAAAACTCAACAAATTCATAGCTAAAATAACAAGAAAATAAAGAAAAGATGCTCACACATCACCTGTCCACAGTAAGGACAGTGGCTTTTTTCCGCTCACGGATAGATAAGTTAGAGTTGAGGATTCCCTCTCTTTTGTTACAGTGGACAAGTAGAGTTAAGGATTCCCTCTTTTGTTACATCGGGGGGTTGGATAGAAGGTTGAGGATTCCCTTCAATTTAGTTTCTGGTTGTGGTTTGAATGAGTTAGGTTAAGGATTTTCTATTGTTGCACCACAGTCTCTCTCTGATTATGAAGTGTGGCGGACATTATATTCCAAGAGTGTGGCAAACACTGTATCCCAGATAGCACAGCCTCTAGTGAGAAGGTAATAAGGTACTTTTCCTTTGAGACAAGCTTATAATAAGCTTGGGATGTTCCTCTTTAGGATACACAACAGAGAGAGGATATCCGAGTTAGCTACAGGATGTGTCAAGTCTGGCAGTTTAACCAACACGTGAGCTCATAGCCAGTAGAATAGGCATGCATCATATGCATTTATTTGTAATTGCTTGGGTGTGTATAATTGTTTTGGTTTGCCTGTTTGATAATCCTGCTTAACTGCTAATTGTATTACTTGTCCTAAATATTCTTATTTGTGATTGTTTGGTATGATTGCTTGTGTGTGTTTACATTCTATTAAAAGAATAGAGATTGAAATTAATGATGATGAGGACCAATGGGAATGGATGAGTTATTGAAATTAATGATGATGTTTGTTGGGAATGGATGAGATTGGTGGCGGTTTAAATACTCTTGTCTTAGCAACTTTACCCTGTATGTATTAGTTAAGATCTTAGGCTTGGATTCCTACAAAGTTGGAGATGAGGATTTCTTAGAGTGTTCATATTTCCTTATGTAGTCTTTATTCGAAACTATTATTCTATTGGGAATCTTTGGGTTCTCACCCGTTATTGTTATTCTGTTTTTCAGATATAGGATGCAACGCACCTCGCTGAGAGTGCGAAAGTTTCAGGTGACGAAGCGAAGACGATTCTTTTGAGATATTTTGTTTTGACACTAGAGTTTTCTTCACTTTTGAAACTTTTTTGTATATAACTGTATATTCTTCTTAGAGGCTTTTATTTTTAATAATAGGCTTTCTATTTTGTATATTCCCTAGTGTTATAATATTCTAGCCAATCTTTCTTCACGAGTCGAGACTAGTAACTTTCATGTATACATCTTATTATGTATCATATTTTCAAAACTTATGATATTTCCCGCTTTTGGATGCGACATTTAAATTATGGTAAAGCATTCGTGTATATTTCAACGGTTTTTCGATGTTTGAATTTTCTTCACGGGCTCTGTTCATACCCTAGGTCGAACTGTCCGACCCGGGATGTTTAAACGACAAGTCGACCGACCTCTTCAGGTCAGGACTATCCGATCTCTTCTCAAAGAGCTCGGTCAAATCACCAGGAAAGCCCAATAAGGGTCCAAACAGAGGAACACGACCCAAATCCAAAGGCAGCCCAAGCCTATAGAGATAAGGGCGGTTCCCTTGAAGATAAGATGACTTCACTCAAAGATAAGATAAGACAATTATCTTATCTCCAAAGAAGTCATTCCTCACCATTATAAATACACTGGAATACCCAGGTATAACTCATACTCTGATTCTACTAAAAAAAAACTTCTTAATACCCTTGCTAACTTAAGCATCGGAGTCCCTTGCAGGTACCACCACCCTCTGGTGACAAAGGATCAGCAGCATCGCCGGTTCAACAAGTCGGCCATGACCGCTCCAGCCACCACCCACAAGCCGGACACGTCGTCTCCGACCATCACAGAAAATCTCATCCGAGATCAACCTACAGTTTCAGGTAACCCACGGAACATTGGCGCCATTGCCGAGGAACCTGGAAGTCATCCCATCACCATGGTGGACAACCTTGACAACGATCACAATTCTGATTTGAAGAACAAAACACCACATAAGAACGCAGAGGTCACAATAGACGATACTTCTCAACCTAACAAAGACAAGAATTCACCAAACACGGGAGCCATTGAGGCACTTCAAGATCGCCTAAAACAACTCAAAAAAGAGGTTGAGTATCAACGGGAAGCCGAAAGAGACCTACGAAGGGAAGCTAGGCGACACCGCGAATTAGAGGACAAACTTCTAAAGCTCGAAGCCGATTTCAAAGCTAAAACTACTCGATCCAGCCACAAAAATAGCTCCCGCAAGGACCAAGACCCATTCACCAAAGAGATCATCAAGGCCAAAATCCCAAAAGACTTCAAACCCCCCGACATGACTCTGTACGATGGCACATCAGATCCCAGCCATCATCTCAGTAATTTCAGAAGTAGAATGTATCTCACCGATGCCCCAGATGCAGTCTGCTGCGAAGCCTTTCCGACTACCTTAACAAAGACAGTAATTAAATGGTTCGACAATCTGCCCCCTAGGTCCATCTCAAGCTTTGACGACTTAGCTAAGAAGTTTTTGGCCAGATTCTCCATCCAGAAAGACAAAACTAAACACGCCCCAAGTCTATTAGGGATCAAGCAAGAAGATCGAGAAAGTCTCTGCAGCTACATGGAAAGATTCAACAAAGCATGTCTGGACATACAAAGTCTGCCAATAGAAGCAGCCATTATAGGTCTCATCAATGGCTTACGAGAAAGACCTTTTAGTCACTCAATATCGAAAAAACATCCCATATCCCTAAATAAAGTACAAGAACGAGCAGAGAAATACATCAACATGGAGGAAAACTCTCGACTGGGAGAGACCTCAAAATCTGGATTCTCATATCCCTCCCGGTATAAGGACAAAAAGTCCAAGAAAAAGAAGATCAGCATGGAGAAAAGATCAAGAAATACCACAATTACACCCCTCTTTGGGTGTCTCTTGTAGATGTCTATCGAGAAGTATGCCATACTGAAAAGATACCCCCAGCTCGCCCACTCAAAAGCAAGAAAGGAGGAGGAAATCAGACTTAATACTGTGAATATCATCGAATCTATGGACATTCTACCAATGAATGCTTCGACTTGAAAAATGTCATAGAAAAACTGGTGAGAGATGGAAAACTAGATCGGTACTTAGCCAGCAGAACTGACGAACCAAGAAAAAGAAGAAGAGATGAAGATGTCGGACGAACTGAACGACCACCTCGTACACCGGAGAGACATGTCCACATGATACACAGAGGATTTGCGGGAGGAGGAATCTCCAAATCATCTCGCAAAAGACATCTTAAAGAAGTATATCATGTTGAGAGAGGAGAAGGAGCACCCGACATCCCCACTATCACTTTTACTAAAGAGGACACAGCTGGCATCATCTCGGGACATGACGATCTCATGGTCATCACTATCATATTGGCCAACGCTAATCTCCACAGCACACTGGTAGACCAGGGAAGCTCGGCCAACATCTTATTCAAAACCGCCTTTGAAAAACTCGACCTGGAAGAAAAAGAACTCAGAGCATATCTGAACAGCCTATTCGAACTGGGAGACACTCCAATCCAACCACTTGGATACATCTCACTACACACAACCTTTGGAAAAGGAAACCGGTCAAGGACACTCAACATAGATTACATCGTGGTCAATGTGAGTTCAGCCTACAATGCCCTAATAGGTCGGACAACATTAAATCAGCTCGGCGCAGTAGTCTCGACTCCATATCTGTGCATGAAGTTTTCAACCACAGAAGGAATAGCTACGATAAAAGCAGACCAGAAGACGGTGCGCTGCTGTTACAACGAAAGTCTAAACCTTAGAGGCAGAAGAGAAGAATTCCACACCATCGAACTCGGGGGAGTTCGAAGGCGGGAAGAACTTCGTCCACAACCCGAAGGTGAAATAGAAAAAATCCAGATCGAAGATGTCCCAGACAAAACAACAAATATCGGCACAATCCTAAAAGGAGACATAAAGGACTCACTCATACAGTTCTTAAGAAATAATATCGACCTCTTTGCATGGAAGGCTGCAGACATGCCGGGCATAGACCCCAAGTTAATGTGCCACAAGTTGGCAGTTTACCCAGGATCTCGGCCAGTACAGCAGAGACGTAGAAAGCTCGGACTAGAACGATCCCAAGCTGTAGAAGAGCAGGTACAAGCTCTACTGGAGGTAGGATTCATAAGAGAAGTCAAGTACCCACTATGGCTAGCTAACGTCGTCTTGGTGAAAAAATCAAACGGGAAGTGGCGGATGTGCACCGACTACACTGATCTCAACAAAGCCTGCCCAAAAGATCCTTATCCACTCCCAAATATTGACGCTCTGGTGGATGCCTCCTCCGGATACAAATACCTCTCGTTTATGGATGCCTATTCAGGATACAATCAAATCCCGATGTACCCACCTGATCAAGAAAAAACCTCATTCTTAACCCCGAAAGCAAACTACTGCTACATCGTCATGCCGTTCGGACTCAAAAACGCAGGAGCCACTTATCAAAGATTAATGAATAGGGTCTTCACAGACCACATCGGGAAAGTCATGGAAGTTTACGTGGACGACATGTTAATAAAGACACAAAGTGAAGAGTCGTTACTGTCCGACCTCACCTAAGTATTCGACACTATAAGAAGGCATGGCATGCGACTTAACCCTGCAAAATGCACCTTCGCAGTAGAAGCTGGAAAATTCTTGGGTTTTATGCTCAAACAAAAAGGAATTGAAGCAAATCCGGATAAATGCCAGGCTATACTCGACATGAAGAGTCTGACCAGCGTTAAAGAGGTACAACAACTCAATGGAAGATTGGCAGCCTTGTCCAGATTTCTAGCTGGAT
>NW_015495800.1:0-11540 GCF_000816755.2 Arachis ipaensis
ATTTTTATTTTAAAATTTTTATCTTATCTTATCTTAGTTTTAAATTTCAAAATTCAAATCTTTTTCAAAAATCATATCTTTCTCAAAATCTTATCTTATCTTATTTCAAAATCAAATTTCAAATTTCAATAGTTAAATTCTAAATTCCAAAATTCAAAATTCAAAATTCAAAATTTAAATTTAAAATTTTAAAAATCAAACCTTTTCAAAATTTAAACCTTTTTCAAATCTTTATCTTATATTGTTGTCAATGTTTCTAGTTTTAGGAGTTTATTTTCATTAATTTTTTTTATTAGTTTTTATTTTTATTTTCTTTTGCTACTATGAATTCTCACCCCTCTGGCTTTAAGTTTGGTTCCAATGTTGTTGTAAGGAATGGAAGCTATAACAGGAACATGTATCAAGGTTGAAACAATCATAGATAGAAGGAGCCACGAGGATCTGATCAACCCTTTCGGCAACAACACATTCCAAGATACCATGGACAACGACCATTCTACAATGTATGCCAAGACAATAGTTGTGGTGGACCTCTTCGTGATAACCAACACCCACCAATTTACTATGGTTAAGAACCATTCCGAGGTGCGTACCAAGATGATAGATATGGTGGACCCCTTGTAGTTACCAGAAAGCTCCATCATATGCCAATGAACCACCTCCTCAACATAGCTTTGAACCACCAAACTCACAAGCCCCTTTACACCATTCACCTCCATATGACCCTAATCCTTATCCACCCCAATTCCAATCCAATTACCCCCAAGAAACATCACTTCCATATGCACCATGTCCATATCCATCGACCCAAGAATTACAGGCTCGCCTCAAGGAAACAGTAGATCAATTTTATGCAACCCTTCATCAACTGGAGCAAGCAATAAATCGATTACCTTCCAGACGTTCGGACACTCAAGGAACCTCCATGGCTTCATGTGGAGAATCTAATGAAGAACGTAGCATGAAGGAGACACTAGAAACTCCAGTGGACAGTGAGGAGCATGACTTTGTACTGGAACAAGTGGAGGAAGCCGGAATTATTGAAGAGGAAGAAGTGGTCGAAGACTTAGGAGATGCGGAACGTCCATGGGAAAGCCCAGTAATAGAGCCCCCTTCTAAGGAGTTTGAATTTGATGTTGAGGAGGGTGTACAACCTCCAAGGCATATCATGGTTGAAGACTTTGAAGGGGATGATCAAGAGATGGATTCAATCATTGATGAATTCTTATCTACATTTGAACCCTCTCCCATTGGACTTGACATGGAAATTAAAGAAGAAGAAGCACAACCTCCCATGCCCTTGGTAAACAATGAAGAAGAGATCGAATTGGAAGAAAGCTACCAAGAGGAAGAGGTTGAAATTGAAGAAGCTTGTAAGGTGGTGGAAGTTGTCAAGGAAGAACTCAAGGGAATAGAGCTGGAAATCACCTTGCCAATGCTGTTGGAGACCTCTCCCCCAAAGCCATCACCATCCATTCCTTCATTCAAGTGGGTAAATCTTTCATCTTTAAACTTAATTAGCCCACTTGAATATGCTTTGCTTGAGACGGATGGACAACTTAGAGCTCTTTGTGGCGTTAAGAGTAAGAGGAAGATGGTTAGTGGTTGGAGTTGTCATGCAAGGTTCAATATAGTTGTATGCTCCAAGTTGAAGTGCAAGGATTGGTATAGAACCAAAGTGAATGGGTCTAAGAGGATGTTTGGGTGCCTAAATGAGAATTCTAAGGATAAACCACCCGGATAGAATCATCATGATCCACTTGAAGACGGGTGTAGAAACAAGATTTGGGATCCGGGAAAATATGAGGATCAATTTTGGGAGCTCAAAGCTTGTGAAGAACTCCATCAAAGCTTGAGGAATTTACTTGGTATTGATAGAGCTTATTGGAAGTCCAAGCATTGGTGGAAATTTCAAGACGAGTTCAAGCACAAGCCACCATAACAAGGAGCTCATCAAATGTCCAACTTAAGGACTTTAACTAAAAGTGCTAGGTGGGAGACAAACCACCATGGTATATTCTTTCCTTTATGTTCTTAGTTTTATTTTATTTTATTTTCAACATTCATAATTTTTGCATAGTCATCTGCATTTTGCATTTTGCATTCTACATACTGCATAAAAAAAGAGAGAGAGAGCACGTGACGCGCTCGCGTCATAGGTGCATTTGGAAGAAAAGAAAATTGAACAGAGAGTCACGCGAAAGCGTGGCTGGAGGCGTGCCTTAGGCACAAATATGTCCACACGACCGCGTCGCTGACGCGCTCGCGTCGTTTGCGAAATAGCCTCCCACGCGTCCGCGTCACCGACGCGAACGCGTGACCCTGCAAAATTGACGTAAAAAGGTGTATGGCAGAGACTTATGGTGGAGTTGGGCTGGAATGATGCTAGAGGCACAAGCCCTACCACGCGATTGCGTGCCCCACGCGTTCTCGTCGTTTTTCAGAAAATGGCCATTCACGCGATCACGTCACCCACGCGAACGCGTCACCCTAAATTTTGGCAAAATGAGTTTGAGACAGAGAGTTGCGCGAACGCGAGGCTACTCTCGCGCCACTAGCACAAATCAAGTCACGCGTCCGCGTGATCCATGCGTCCGCGTCACTTGAAAACATCGCACACCACGCGACCGCGTGCCTCACGCGTCCGCGTCACATGCGGCGCACAGCTTATCCAAATCAGCCAAGATATCTTATCTTTTCTTCCCTAAATCCTAATCTTTCTTTTCCCTTCTTATTTCTTTCTTCTACCTTCTTTCCTCTTTATTCTTTCTCAGTTTTTACTTTCTCCTCCCTTATTTTTCACTTTCATTATCAAGGTTCTTTTCTTTCCTTCTTCACCTTTTACTTTTCCTTTATTATTTTTATTAATGTTTTCTTCTTCTTTTTTCTTTTTACTTTCATTATCTATATTTTTTTCTTTCTTTTTATTCCTTTAATTGATGTTAGAAATTTAATTGGGTGATTATTTCTTCTATATTTTGCTTGTGAGTATATTAAAGAATTGTTTGACAACTAATATTACTTCTTAAGGGTTGCTTGCATGTTCAAATTTAATACTTTCAATACCATATTTATCATGCATGCTATGTGTTTGTGAAAAAGTCCGTATGGCATTATGCATTATTTTAAATTATTCTATTCTACTATTCTAAATGCATGTTGTTTTTCACAAAACCTCTTTTATATTTTATTGATTAACTATAATTGTCAATACAAACAGATTGTTAGTTTGAAAGAGTTGATAATCAAACTTGGACATTTAATGCTTGATCTATGCTACTCATGCCTTTGCCGGCATGTCAATAAACATCTTGCATTTAATTGCCATCACATGCACTTGCTATATTTCCATTGATGAACTTTTCACATGTAGTCATGACCATGTGTTAACAACATCCTTCTTTACTATGCAGTGATTATCACCTATACTATTCTCTCCCTTGCTCGAACCCTTAGCTTTACATGTTACTTTCTTTTTTCCTTTTCAGGATGGCCACCAAGAAGGGTAAAGAGAAAGCTACTCCCAAACAACCGGCAAGAAAAGGAACAAAAAGAGTACTAGCTGTGGAGCCACCCGCCCACTTGTACATCTCTGCATGCACCGAAGACGGTGCAATCTTTAAGTGTGGGGAGGTCGATACCGACTTCCGTGGGTTAGTTACCTTCTTCTCAACACCAATATTTTATTTTTTTTATTTTTTCATTGTTGCATTTGCATGTTTGATTGCATATTTGTTTGATTTTGTGCATATTTTACCACTTGGTTAAAGTAATAATCTCTTTTTCAAGAAACTTTTTATAACATTTCACTAATTTGAATTAAATTTTTTTATTAAACTTGCTTGAAGAAATATTATTTTAGAAAATGTTTTAGAGCTCGAACACACAAAACCAGTGAGATTTTGAGCCTACTTGATTGGTTGCATCTTATCAACCAAATATTTTATTTTTTTGGTGTGTGTTATTCTCTCTAAAATTGTGATCTTTGTCTTGCTTGATTCTATATTTCCATTGTTTGATGTATACATGCACTTATATGATTGAGGCCTTTGTTTCACTGAGCTTACATACCCATATGGCCTTACCCTTTCATTATCCTTTGCAAACCAATTTGAGCCTATTTTACCCCTTTGTTCTTTACTTTAGCACATCATTAACTCTAAGCGAAAAACAATAATGTCCTTAATTTGAATCCTTGGTTAGCTTAGACTAGTGAGAGTGCTCATGAATTAAGTGTGGGAAAAGTGGGTTTGGAAACGTTTGGTTTTTGAAATTAAGTATGTTAAACTTCTTTATGAAAATGTGAAAGAAATGTTTAGGACATGTTCATGCATTCAATAATTTAATCATATGCATTGAGAAAAAAATAAAGGAGAAAAATAAAAGAAAAAGAGCAAATAAATAAAAGGGGACAAAATGCCCCAAAGTAAGTGGTGAAAGCAATGCATATGTACTGTACTTGAAATTAGAATGCATGAATATGTGGAGAACATGGTTAATGGATAGTTAGATTTTGTATTGTGATTACATGGATTGTCTTAAGTTAGGTGGAAAAAGTTTAAGTTAATTATGGATTCAGATTTTAGTCCACTTAACCAAATACAATCCTACCTTGACCCTAACCCCATTACAACCCTTAAAAGACCTCTTGATTTATGTATTTGTGCATCAAATTTGTGTTGATTGGTAGAAGAAAAGCAAGCCTTAGAAAGCAAGATTAGTAGAAAATTGAGAGATCGAACCTTAAACACCTGAGTGATTAGAGTGCATACACTTCCAGTGAGGGTTCGATGCTCGATTCTTTGTTCCCGGCTTTCATGTGCTATTTTCTTCTGCAAGTTTACTTATACTTTATTTTGTGATTTGAATTAGTGAGATCCAGTTCATATTTGTTCTTGAAAGGTTTATTTACTTTTAACCAAGTAGGTAGAAGCATTTCACATTTAGTTGCATTCATAGGTTACATTTCATGCATTCTACGATTCCTCTTCACTTTTATAGCTTCTCTTGAGTTTAGCATGAGGACATTTTAATGTTTAAGTATGGGGAGGTTGATAAACCACTATTTTATTGTTTATCTTATGCTCAATTGAGTGGTTTTTATCAAGTCCTTGCACACTTATTTATACTAATTGCATGGTTTTATATTTTCCTTCCTAATCTTGTGTTATGATTGAAAACATGTTTCTTGGGCCTTTAAATTACTAATTTTAATCCTCTCTTATTACCATTCGATGCCTTGATATGTGTGTTAAGTGTTTTCAGAGATTATAGGGCAGGGATGGCTTAAAGGATGGAAAGGAAGCATGCAAAAGTGGAAGGAATACAAGAAACTGAAGGAATTGCTAAAGCTGTCCAGCCTGACCTCTTGGTACTAAATCGACCATAACTTGAGCTACAGAAGTCCAAATGACGCGGTTTAGTTGCGTTGGAAAGATAACGTCCGGGGCTTCGCAACGATATATAATTTGTCATAGCGGCCCCGAAGCCAAGCGACGTGCACGCGTGGATCACGCGGACGCGTGACCTGGCAAAAACCCAATCCACGCTAACGCGTGGACAACGCTTCCGCGTGACTTTGCAGCGACATGTACGTACCAGAAATCACTGGGGGCGATTTCTGGATTGTTTTTAACCCAGTTTTCGGCCCAGAAAATACAGATTAGAGGCTATAAAGTGGGAGAATCAATCCATTCATTCATAGAACATAATACAACATTCATATTCACAATTTTTAGGTTTTAGATGTAGTTTCTAGAGAGAGAGGCTCTCTCCTCTCTCTTAGGATTTAGGATTAGGATTTCTCTTAAAGGTTAGGTTTACTTCTTCTTTATTCCAGGTTCAATGTTCTTTTAATTTAGTTTCTCTTCTACTTTTATTTGTTCTAGTACTTTGGTTTATTTATTTTTCTTGTTGATTCTCTTCTTTTCCAATTTGGCTTATGAACTTTCTAGTGTCAGACTTGATTTTCTTTATTTAATATAATTTGAGGTATTTCAGATTTATGATTGCTTTCTTCCATTTATGATATAAATAATTTAGATTTTTCCCCTTTTGGCTTTGGTTGAGTAATTGGTGACACTTGAGTCATCAAACTCAGCTGTTGATTGAAAATTAGAATTTGTTGATTGATTTGGATCCCTCTAAAGCTAGTGTTTTCATAGGAGTTGACTAGGACTTGAGGAATCAAATTGATTAATCCACTTGACTTTTCTTTATTTAGTAAGAGTTAACTAAGTGGGAGCAATAAACAATTCTCATCACACCTGATAAGGAGAACTAGGATGGGATTTCCAGTTCTCATACCTTGCCAAGAGTTTTTATAGTTAGTTTGTTTCCATTGCCATTTACTATTGTTGCTTCTTATCTTAAAAAATCCAAAAAGATACTTTTTTCATAACCAATAATAAACAGACCTCCCTGCAATTCCTTGAGAGATGACCCGATGTTTAAATACTTCGGTTATAAATTTTATTGGGTTTTGTTACTTGTGACAACCAAACTTTTGTACGAAAGGATTCTCTGTTGGTTTAGAAACTATACTTACAACATGATTATTCTTATAAAATTCTTTACTAACAGAGAATCCATTCATCACCCAACTTAGTAAGGGAATCCCCTCAGAATTATGAAAACAAAACAGAAAAATATACAAAGAATTTCTAAAATAAACATTTGGGTTTTTTTCAAGTCTAACTCTCTCTGTCTTTTTTCTTTCAATGGCTTTTTCTTACATTCCTCACAGTAATGCCTTTTTCCATGGAAACAAAGAAAGATTAAACTAAGAAGACAGAATATTCAATTGAAAACCATGAAAGAGAAGAATGTATAGCTCTGTAAGCTATGGAAACCCAAACTTTGTGCTCTCACTCCTTTCCCCAATCCTTGGTTGTTTACCCCTTTAATAGAGGAGTAAAGTTTCTAAAACTTGAAACTTGTTTTTAGCAACTTGTTTGACTTCTTCTTCCCTAATATCAACAATAGCAGCAGCGCAGAAGAGAGATGGAGTGGTAGCAGTGATTTAATAGTACATGCATCCATACCTTTCATATTTTCTTTCATCCTTTTTCATTTTTGATGGTAATCAATGGCTAAGAGAAGGGGGTTGAATCTTGGCCTCTTTTTTGTTGCTTTGTAACTTTGCTTTCTTAAGAGAGATACAGTAGAGATTTTGAGTTTTGTCTCCTGATACGAGATGAGCTAGAGCACAATCACTTGTTGGAACAAATATAGTGAGATGCAGTTAAGTTAAGCAATCAGAAGACATTTTTAATTTTGTCTACTAATACATAGAATTAGAAACAGAGAAGATGGTAGAGAATGCCACACAGATATATCCTGGTTTGATTACTCAGTGTAATGTAATCTACATCCAGTCTCTATCACAACAATGATGGAATTTCACTATCTTTTCAACAGTTTACATACACCAATTCTCCCTAGGATCTACCCCAATCCTATCTGGGACAAGTCCAAATTCAAACCCAAACTAAACTTGACTAGGACTTACCCTAGCTTTCAACAACAAAGTGTTAACCCAACTTGCAAGGGAATCCTCTCAAGATCATGACACAAAACAGAAAAGCTTACAAAAAATTTCTGAGATAACTATGGCTTTTTCTCCAAGTCTAGCTTACTGCCTTTTTTTACTCATTGGCTTTTTCTTACAAGCTTCACCATGTTTGTCTTTTTTCAATCAAACTCAAACAGAATAAATTGAGAAAAAGAATTACAAAATAAAAACCATGAAGAGGAAGAATAGGAACAACTCAGGAAGCTATGGAAACCGAAGCAAGTGCTCTTTCTCTCTTGCTCAATCCTTGGTCGTTCACCCATATTATAGAGGAGTGAAGCTTCTAAGGTTTGAACCAAGTTCAACACTTGGGTTGTCTTCTTCTCCATCATCAGAACTAGTAGCGGCATGGTCAAAGGTGAGAGAGAGCAGAAGCAGTAACATGCAACCTTACCTTTCTCTCTCAACCTTTTTCTTCAAGAATCTTGAATAAGTGTGCAAAGACTTGATAAAAACCACTCAATTGAGCACAAGATAAACGATAAAATAATGGTTTATCAATATTTGCTCACTTATTCATACTAATTGAATGATTTTACATTTTCCTTCCTAATTTTGTGCTATGATTGAAAACATGCTTCTTTGGCCTTAAATTTGCTATGTTTAATCCCCTCTTATTACCATTCGATGCCTCGATATGTGTGTTAAGATTTTTCAGGGTTTATAGGGGAGGAATAGTTTTGAGGATGGAAAGGAAGCATGCAAAAGTGGAAGGAATACAAGAAATTGAAGGAATTGCTAAGTTGTCCAGCCTGACCTCTTCGTACTTAACTGACCATAACTTGAGCTGCAGAAGTCCAAATGAGGCGGTTCTAGTTGCGTTGGAAAGCTAACATCCTGGGCTACGAAATGATATATAATTTGTCATAGTTGCCTTGGCGTTTAGGGACGCGTACGCGTACATCACGCGTATGCATGGATTATGCAAAATTTCAGCGTATCAGAAATTGCTGGGGGCAATTTCTGGGTTATTTTTGGCCCAGTTCGAAGCACGAAAAACACAGATTAGAAGCTGCAGAGTGGAGGAATGATTCATTCACTTCTCATTATTCACAATTTAGATTTTAGATGTAGTTTTCTAGAGAGAGAGAGGCTCTCTTCTCTCTCTAGAGGCTCTCTCCTCTCTCTAGGTTTTAGGATTCTTAGTTTTATACTTTTGGGTTAGATATTGAGAAGAGTTACTACCTCCATTGAAGTCTTTATCATTCTAGTTTGTTTCCTATTCCTTTACTCTTTTTATTCCTCATTTACTTTGTTTAGAGTTATATGGATACCTTTGATTTTGGAATTAATTAATGCAAAGATACTTTTTTATTTAATTTCATTATTTCTTGATTATTTTCAATTGAGTTCAATTATCATATCTTCTTTCTACTCCCTTTACATGTATGCGAAATTGGCATCCATGTCAATGGAGTAGGCTCCCAACTTGGCTTTGGAGTTGATTAATATTTGGAGACCCTTGAGTTGGAAGACTCAAGAGTTAAATTGTAATTGGAAGTTGTTGGCTGGCTCTCTATCCACTAACGCTAATCCTTCCTAATGGAGAGGATTAGGACTTGTGAATAGAAGTTGACTCAACTACTTGACATTCCTTTATTCGGTAAGGGTTAACTAAGTAGAAATAACAACTTATTATTATTAATCTTGGGAAACCCAACAAGGATAGAACTTCCATCTAATCTTCTCCTAGCCAAGGATTTTTATTTTAATTACATAAAACCTCTTGTTAATTTTCATTGCTTTAATTTATAATCATTTATTTTTCCATTCCTCATTCAAAAATTTCTCAGAAAATTCATAATCAATAACAAGAACGCTTCCCTACAATTCCTTGTGAGACGACCCGAGGTTTAAATACTTTGGTTTAATTTTATTGGGTTTGTTTTAGTGATAACCAAATTTTTGTATGAAAGGATTATTGTTGGTTTAGAAACTATACTTGCAACGAGGTTTCATTTGTGAATTCTTTACTAGCAAAAATCCGTTCATTAAAATGGCGCCGTTACCGGGAAATTGCAAACGTGTGCCTTATTATTGGTTATTGTGAATATTGTGAATAATTTTACATTTTCGTTTCTTTGTTAGTATTTTTAGTTTTAGGAATTTATTTTCATTTAATTTCATTAGTTTCTCTTGCTACTATGAATTCTCACGCCTTTGGCTATGAGTTTGGTTACAATCATGTTGTAGGAAGAGGAGATTACAATGAAAGCTTGGATCAAAGATGGGAGGGGCCACAAGGATTTGATCAGCCCTGTTGGCAACAACCACCTCCAAGGCACTATCAACAACCATTCTATGATGCGTACCAAGACAATGGTTATGGTGGACCTCCTTGTGAAAATCAACACCCACCACAATATACCTATGAACCCCCTCCTCAACATAGCTTTGAACCACCATACTCACAAGCCCCTACTACCAAACACCACCATATGACCCTAACCCTTATCCACCACACCAACCACCATACGAACCATATGAACCATACTCAGAACCACCACCTCAATATACACCATCTCCATACCCTTATCAAGAAGAACCACCTCCGTATTATGAGTCTTTTCTCCCAACAAATGAACCCTCCTATCCACCCCAAGCTCCCATAGATGATACCTTTAGTGCTATTCACCAAGGGCAAAGAGAGCTTCAAATCACACTCACCTCTACTCTCACCGGTCTCACCTCTACTCTCCAACCTCTTATATCTCGTATGGATCCATCCTTTATCCCCAATACTCAACCCTCAAGCTCTGGTGCACTTACTTTTCACTCATATCTATCAATCCAAGAGCAATAGGATCCCAAGTATGCTATTGACATGGAACAAGAGAGAAGGGATCGTCTTAGGAACGTAATGGATCGGGTTCACGCATACATACTTCAAGAGAAGCAAGAGGAGTCCAAAAGGTGGAGGTAGGAGAGACCCTTGAAGAAAGTCGTCAAGAGGTGGAAGTCATCAAGGAGGAGCTGGATTTTATACTAGAGTAAGTGGAGGAAGCCGAAATTATTGAAGAAGAGGAAGTTGTTGAAGACTTAGGAGATGCGGAACCTCCATGGGAACCTCAAGTCATAGAGCCTCCTTCCAAGACGTTTGAATTTGATGTTGAGGAGGGTGTACAACCTCCAAGGCATATCATGGTTGAAGAGAAAGAGGTTACTATTTTAAAAGTTTGTCAAGAGGTGGAGATCATCAAAGAGGAACCCAAGAGAGTGACGCATACATTGCCAAGGCTGCCACTTGAGATACTTCCCCCCAAGCCATTAATATCTAACACAACATTCAAGTTGGTAAAATTCTTATCCTTCAACTGTACCTTCCCACTTGAATATGGTCTGCTTGAAAGGATGGATAACTTAGAGCTCTCTGCGGTTTTAAGAGTAAAAGGAAGATGGTCAGTGGTTGAGAACAGCATCCTAGGCTCGTTATGGTTGGAAGGTAAAGGCCTAATTGCAAGGGTTGGTATAATTCTCAATTCATTGGGTCTAGGAGGATGTTTGAGTGCTTAAATGAGAATTCCAAGGCTAAACCACCCGGATGGAAGCATGATGATCAACTTGAAGACGGGTGTGAAAACAAGATTTGGGATCCCGGCATACAAGAGGATCAATTTTGGGAGCTCAAAGCTTGTGAAGAACTCCATCAAAGCTTGGGGAATTTACTTGGAGATGTTAGAGCTTATTGGAAGTCCAAGCAGTGGTGGAAGTTTCATGACGAGTTCAAGCACAAGCCACCATGATAAGGAGCTCACCAAATGTCCAACTTAAGGACTTTAACTAAAAGTGCTAGGTGGGAGACAACCCACCATGGTATAATCGTCTCTTTTTATTCTTAGTTTTATTTTATCTTATTTTTATTAGTGTTCATTCATAATCTCTGCATCATCACTGATGAGCGGATAATTTATACGCTTTTTGACATTGTTTTTAGTATGTTTTTAGTAGGATCTAGTTACTTTTAGGG
>NW_015495801.1:0-3059 GCF_000816755.2 Arachis ipaensis
GTAGAATTAGAATTAGGAAGCTTCCATAGGAGTAGGAGTAGGAGTAGAGTAGAAATTGCTCTCCTAGGGTTTCATTTCCATTTCCATTGTAACATTTTATAGCAAGCTTTTCTTTGGATTTTTGCTTCTTTTATTGTAAGTACTCTTGATCTTCCCTTTAATTACATTACTTTTGCCTTTATTTTCTTATGGTTCAAGTTACTTTGTTTATATATGTAATTTTGGTATCTTGGAATTTTGATAGATGAATTTAATGTTTTATGCCTTCTTTATGCTTGTTTGGATGTTTATTGTTGATATTGTGGATAGTTTGATTATAGCTTTTATTTGTCTTTGCAATTTTCCATGTTTTACTTTTATGCCCATAAGGTGTTTGTGAAAATGCCAATTATGAGTTTTGAGTAGATTTCACACATTGGCTTGGGATTTGAGTTCCTAGGATACTAGAATCATAATGTTCGACATTTAGTGGCAATTCTTGGGTAGTTAGTTGACTATTGTTTCCATTGACGCTAGCTTTTTATCAACTAGTTTGGTAAGTTAGCTAGGACTTATGGACTAAGGTCAATTATGCTTGCTTGACTTACTCCTCGATGTTAGGGGTTAACTAGGCGAGATTGCCTCATCATAATTACCATAGTTGTGGTTATGGTGATGATAGGATTCCTTGGACTCTCATTCCCTAGTCAAGGCTCTTTTATGCATATCTTAGCATTTTCATTAGTTTTGATCTTGTTTTCTCTTTACTTGCATTAATTCCCAATTTTGCTCATTCCATAGTTCTTTTATTGTTTAGTTCTTTTAATATTTTGTTCCTTGATTTCAAAAACCCTTTTGCCTTCACAACCGAAAGCGTAGCACTTTCAATTGCATTCCTAGGGAGAACGACCCGAGGTTGAAAATCTCCCAGTTTATATTTGAATTGAATTTCACATTTGATTAAGAAAATTCATTGTAGGTTTGGACTATGCTACTAATGAGTTGATTCTTGATTCTAAATCGACGAAATACCTCTCTTATATTAACCTCCCCACACTTAAAAGTTTGCACCGTCCTCGGTTCATGCAAAGATGAGCAAAGGAGGTACGACGACTTTCCAGATTGCCACCTTCAGCTAGGATCAACCGACTGCTGCATGTTCTTTCTCCCGTTTCCATTTTTGCTTATGGTGACTTATCCTGAAAATAGAAAACAGGATATAATGAGACAGGTAATTGCACAAGCAAGGAAGCATAGATTGTTGGAATGAGGTAAAGATCACTAAAATGAAGTGAGTGACTCAGTGTATGGCATTGATAAAAACAAATATGTGAATTCTAAATTGGGCACCATTTAGAACACACACACTAGCATAGAATCTATGTCACCATTACAAAAGAGTTGTTCCTTCACTTATTTTAGTGTGCTTGAAACACATTGAAAGAAACTTGTAAGTTAAGACAACCAAACAAGAAATAAAGAAGCATGAAAGCATTCAAGCAAATAATCAAATTGTGAATTGGATAATAGATGGACATTGATTGGTGTGTAAGTAAACTTACTGAACCAATTGAAATAATATAAAGCTCACACATCAAACAATAACACATATTGAAGTTTGTTTGTAACACCTAAGTGACATAAGGGTGGAAGACATGGGTGCTATGGAACTTAGGAAAAAGAAGATAGAAGTGAAAATCAATCACATAGCAAGCATGGTCCACAAAGCTCAAAAAGCTAAAAAATATGGCACTAGGTAAGCTTTCGATCCAATTCACAATTCCAAAATCTCAATGCATGAAATAGGTGATGTGAATAAAGATCAATCACAAACAAGCATCACCTAACAAAAAAATGCATTGATAATACATTATTTCCTAACAATGGATAGTAATTTCAAATCACATGGTGACCAAAACATGCAATTCAAAAGATTTAGAATGCTTGAAGGCAATGTACAAGTACTTGGTATGCACAAAATTAAGTATTAATAACTCAAAACCAAGTAACAAATTGTAACCTTAATAAAGAAATCCAACACTGAAAATTAACAACAATGATGTTAAAATAACATCTTATCAGTAATCAGCAGCAATAAATAGTAAACAAGATTAATAATCCAACACTTATCATGAAAACAAAAATTAAACAAAACTCAAACTAACTTAATAAAAAACTAACTAACTAACTAAAAAAAATGGTGATAGCTGGTGATTGGTAGTGTTGGATGATGGTTGAAAGAGGGAAAGAAAATAAAAGAAGAGAGAGGAAGGAAAAAAATGGAAAGAAGAGAAGAAAAGAAAAGTGGTGAAACAGGGCAAGGTCACGCGTACGCGTGAGCGGTAAAAGCAAGCTGCGACGCGTACGCATCGGCGACGCGCACGCGTGAGTGAAGAGAGAGATAAGTGACACGTACGCGTGGGTCACGCGTACGCGTGGGTCACGCGTACGCGTGGGTGAACATTATGCTAGAGACACAATTCTAGCACTCTCCACGCGCAACTCTCTGGTTTTTTTACTAACCCTGAAAAATTTGGATGCCACGCGTACACGTGGGCGAGGTGTACGTGTGAGTGGTTGAAAACTTGGGGGTCTGATGCACGGAAAACTTGTCTCGCAACAAATTTCCTTCGGCAAGTGTACCGAATTTGTCGTCAAGTAAAAACTCACAATAGAGTGAGGTTAAATCCCACAAGGATTGATTGATCAAGCAACTTTAATTAGAGGAATGTTCTAGTTGAGCAAATCCAGGATTTGAGTTTAGAATTGCAGAAAGTAAAATGGCGGGAAGGTAAATGACAGAAAAAGTAAATGCTAGAATTAAAGAACTGAAAGTAAATGAAAGAAGTAAATTACAGAATTGTAAATGGGAATGGGGGAATTGCTCATAAAAGTAAGTAACAGAAAATAAAGAGAATGGGTAAGATCAGAAATGGGGAGTTCATTGGGCTCAGGAGATGTTGCATTCTCCGGATCAATTTTATTTTCATCTCTTCCTTAATCAATGCACTCATTAATCTCCTTGGCAATCTTAAGTGATTGAATTACAATTTCTTGTAATTCAATCTCTCAAATCTTGA
>NW_015495801.1:10753-10916 GCF_000816755.2 Arachis ipaensis
GGTAATGGATAATACCGGCATTCTTAGATGAACTTAGCAATGCTAATGCTTCATCATATATCTTTTATTCTCATGATTATCCTGTTACTAGTATCATTTATACTAGTAAAGCTCATGCTTATCCTTTAGTAGTGTAATCTGATGTATCTAGTTTTAGTAATTA
>NW_015495802.1:0-1117 GCF_000816755.2 Arachis ipaensis
GAAGGCATTTTTATTCCAGTAGATTTACTTTTTCCCTTTTGGTTTTGGTTAAGAAATCAGTAACTCAGGAGTTATCCAATTGAACAGCATAATTGATAATTTTTATCTTGCCAATTGAATTGAACTTCAATAATCCCAATCTTTTCTTAGGAAATAAATAGGATTCGAAGATCAAACCAATTTGTCCCTTGACTTTCCTTTGCTTTAGTAAAGGTTAACTAAGTGGAATTAAGATTCAACTTTCATTATTATTGATAAGGATAACTAGGATAGGACCTCTAATTTCTTATACCTTGCCAAGAGTTTATTTTACAGTTATTATTATTTTATTTTACTTGTCATTCAACATACTTTTTACCTTGATCCAAAACCCCAATTTACAACTCATAATCAATAATAAGAACATACCTCCCTGCAATTCCTTGAGAAGACGACCCAAGGTTTAAATACTTGGTTATTAATTTTAAAGGGGTTTGTTACTTGTGACAACCAAAACGTTTACACAAAAGGGATTTTTGTTGGTTTAGAGACTATATCTACAACGCGGCTGTTTTTATGACATTTTTTACTAGCAAAAATCCTTAACGTCAAAATGGCGCCGTTGCCGGGGAATTACAAACGTGTGCCTTATTATTGGTTATTGTAAATATTTGCTTTTTGATTTGTTTTTTTATTTTTATTTTTATTTTTTTTTTGCTTTTTCATAAATTAAGAGGTTATTGGTTTTTATTTTAAAATTTTTATCTTATCTTATCTTATTTCAAAAAAATCAAATTTCAAAATTCAATTTTAAAAAATTTTCAAAATTCAAATTTAAAAATTTTCAAATTTCAAATTTCAAAAATTCAAATTTCAAAAATTTAAAAATTCAAAATTTCAAAATTTAATTTTCAAATTCAAAATTTAAATAACCTTTTAATTTAAATTTGTTTTTATTTTTGTTTTTAATTTTTATTTGCTACTATGAACTCTCACCCCTCTCGCTTCAAGTTTGATTCCAATGTTGTTGTTAGGAATGGACACTATAATGAGAACCGGCATCAAGGTTGGAAGAATCAAAGATGGGAGGAGCCACAAGGATTTAATCAACCCTCATGGCAACAACCACCTCCAATGG
>NW_015495802.1:6958-10785 GCF_000816755.2 Arachis ipaensis
AATTATCCGCTCATCACAACACCAAACTTAAATTGTTGCTTGTCCCCAAGCAACTAAAAACAAAATAGGATAAGAAGAAGAGAATATACAATAAATTCCAAAAACATTTATGAAGATTAGTCTCAATTAGATGAGCGGGGCTGTTAGCTTTTTGCTTTTGAACAGTTTTGGCATCTCACTTTATCCTTTGAAGTTCAGAATGATTGGCATCTATAGGAACTCAGAATTCGGATAGTGTTATTGATTCTCCTAGTTTAGTATGTTGATTCTTGAACACAATTACTTTATGAGTCTTGGCTGTGACCCTAAGCATTTTGTTTTCCAGTATTACCACCAGATACATAAATGCCACAGACACATAACTGGGTGAACCTTTTCAGATTGTGACTCAGCTTTGCTAGAGTCCCCAGTTAGAGGTGTCCAGAGCTCTTAAGCACACTCTTTTTACTTTGGACCACGATTTTAACCGCTCAGTCTCAAGTTTTCACTTGACACATTCACGCCACAAGCACATGGTTAGGGACAGCTTGGTTTAGCCACTTAGGCCAGGATTTTCTTCCTTTAGACCCCCGTATCCATTAATGCTCAAAGCCTTGGATCCTCTTTTTACCCTTGCCTTTTGGTTTAAAGGGTTACTGGCTTTTTCTGCTTGCTTGTTCTTTTTCTTTCTTTTTCTTTTGTTTTTTCGCCATTTTCTTTTTTTTTCGCAAGCTTTTCACTACCTTTTCTTGGTTCAAGAATCAATTTTATAATTTTTCAGATTATCAATAACATTTCTCCTTTTCCATCATTCTTTCAAGAGACAACAATTTTAATACTCATAAACAACAAATTCAAAACTATGCACTGCTCAAGCATTCATTCAGAAAACAAAAAGTATTGCCACCACATCAAAATAATTAAACTATTTTAAAATTCGAAATTCATGTACTTCTTTTTCTTTTTCAGAAAACATTTTTTTTTCATTTAAGAAAGGTGATGGATTCATAGGACATTCATAGCTTTAAGGCATAGACACTTAGACACTAATGATCATGTAATAAGACACAAACATAATTAAAACATAAAGCATAGGGAATGAAAAATAGAAAAATAAGAGCAATGAGATTAAAGAACGGGTCCACCTTAGTGATGGCGGCTAGTTCTTCCTTTTGAAGATCCAATGGAATGCTTGAGCTCCTCTATATCTCTTCCTTGCCTTTGTTGCTCCTCCCTCATGGCTCTTTGGTCTTCTCTAATTTCATGAAGGAGGATGGAATGCTCTTGGTGCTCCACCCTTAGTTGTCCCATGTTGGAACTTAATTCTCCTAGGGAGGTGTTAATTTGCTACCAATAATTTTGTGGAGGGAAGTGCATCCCTTGAGGTATCTCAGGGATTTCATGATGAGGAATTTCCTCATGCTCTTGTTGGTGTTAAACGCCAGGTTGCTGCCCATTTCTAGCATTTAACCCCAGCTTTTCTTCTCTTTTTGGCATTTAAACGCTAGCTTGTTGCCCTTTTCTGGCGTTAAACGCCAGTCTGGTGCCCTTTTCTGGCATTAAACGCCTAGAATGGTGCCAGACTGGGCGTTTAACGCCCATTCTGCTACCCTTACTGGCGTTTAAACGCCAATAAGATCGTCCTCCAGGGTGTGCTATTTTTGATGCTATTTTTCATTCTGTTTTTGCTTTTTCAGTGGTTTTTGTGACTTCACATGATAATCAACCTAAAGAAAACATAGAATAACAATAGAAAATAGAAATTTAACATAGATAAGTAAAGATTGGGTTGCCTCCCAACAAGTACTTCTTTAATGTCAATAGCTTGACAGTGGGCTCTCATGGAGTCTCACAGATACTTAGAGCATGATAATAGCCTCCCAACACCAAACTTAGAGTTTGAATGTGGGGGCTCTATTTGACTCTGCATTGAGAGAAGCTTGTGATGCTTCTTCTCCATGTGTGCATAAGGAGATCCTTGAGCCTTAAACACAAGGCAGGCCTCATTCACTTGAATGACCAGCTCTCCTCTGTCAACATCAATCACAACTTTTGCTGTGGCTAGGAAGGGTCTGCCAAGGATGATGGATTCATCCATACTCTTCCCAATGTCTAGGATTATAAAGTCAGCAGGGATGTAGAGGCCTTCAACCTTTACCAAGACATCCTCTACAAGTCCATAAGCCTGTTTCCTTGAATTGTCTGCCATCTCTAGTGAGATTTTTACAGCTTTCACCTCAAGGATCCCTAGTTTCTCCATTACAGAGAGGGGCATGAGGTTTATACTTGACCCTAGGTCACACAGAGCCTTTTCAAAGGTCATGGTGCCTATGGTACAGGGTATGAAGAATTTTTCGAGATCCGGTTTCTTCTGAGGTAATTTCTGCCTAACCAAGGTACTTAGTTCATTGACGAGCAATAGAGGTTCATCCTCCCAAGTCTCATTACCAAATAACTTGGCATTCAGCTTCATGATTGCTCCAAGGTACTTAGCAACTTGCTCTTCAGCAATATCTTCATCCTCTTCAAAGGAAGAATACTCATCAGAGCTTATAAATGGCAGAAGTAAATTCAATGGAATCTCTATGGTCTCTGTGTGAGCCTCAGATTCCTCTGGTTCCTCATTAGGGAACTCCTTGGAGGCCAGTAGACATCCATTGAGTTCTTCCTCAGTGAAAATTACTACCTTTCCCTCCTCTATGCATTCGGCCATGTGGGACGTGTTTTTTGCCTTGTACTCTCTCTTGGGGTTTTCTTCTGTATTGCTTGGGAGAGTGTTAGGAGGAGTTTCAGTAATTTTTTTACTCAACTGACCCACTTGTGCCTCCAGATTTCTAATGGAGGACCTTATTTTAGTCATGAAACTGAGAGTAGCCTTAGATAGATCAGAGACTATGTTTGCTAAGTTAGGACGACTCTGCTCAGAGTTCTCTGTCTGTTGCTGAGAAGATGATGGAAAAGGTTTGCTATTGCCAAACCTATTTCTTCCACCATTATTAATGAAGCCTTAATTAGGTTTCTGTTGATCCTTCCATGAGAGATTAGGATGATTTCTCCATAAAAGATTGTAGGTGTTTCCATAGGTTTCTCCCATGTAATTCACCTCTTCCATTGCAGGGTTCTCAGGATCATAAGCTTCTTCTTCAGAAGATGCTTCTTTACTACTGCCTGTTGCTGCTTGTAATCGAGACAGACTCTGAGAAATTATGTTGACTTGCTGAGTCAATATTTTATTCTGAGCCAATATGGCATTCAGAGTATCAACCTCAAGAACTCCTTTCTTCTGAGTTGTCCCATTATTCACAGGATTTCTTTCAGAAGTGTACATGAACTGGTTATTTGCAACAATTTCAATGAGTTCCTGGGCTTCTTCAGGTGTCTTCTTCAGATGAAGAGATCCACCAGCAGAGTTTTCCAATGACATCTTGGACAGTTCAGACAGACTATCATAGAATATACATATGATGCTCCATTCTGAAAGCATGTCAGAAGGACACCTTCTGATCAATTGCTTGTATCTTTTCCAAGCTTCATAGAGGGATTTGCCTTCCTTCTGTCTGAAGGTCTGGACTTCCACTCCAAGCTTACTCAATTTTTGAGGTGGAAAGAACTTTTCCAAGAAGGCATTGACCAGCTTTTCCCAAGAGTTCAGGCTTTTTTTAGGTTGTGAGTCCAACCATGTCCTAGCTCTGTCTCTTACAGCAAAAGGGAAGAGCATAAGTCTGTAGACCTCAGGGTCAACCCCATGGGTCTTAACAGTGTCACAGATTTGCAAGAATTCAGCTAAAAACTGATGAGGATCTTCCAATGGAAGTCTATGATACTTGCAATTCTGCTGCATTAGAGAA
>NW_015495803.1:0-768 GCF_000816755.2 Arachis ipaensis
TCAGCGAGGATCTACTAGTGGGATGTAGATTTATCTTTACTTATTTCGTTTGTCGTAGTTTCCGTGATAACAAACGTGTCTGCTTGTTATGAGTTTTAAGTTATTTGTTTTTAGTCTTTTCGTTTATCAGTTATGAGTTTTTAGTCTTTTTGTTTTGTCTTGTTAATGATAACATCGGTAGTTGTGTTTCACTTTTCTAGAGATATTGTCCTTAACTTCCATCTTAGCTAATAGATCGATACAGAATAGACTGTCTCAACATAATCATAAAGTAAAAACTGAACAATATAAAAGTCCTTCCAACAAGACTAAACATAAGGTCCAACGGGCATAAAACATAAAGTAACAAGTACCCAAAATAACAGTCATCCAAATATAAAAAACATAAAAGTCCTAAATCAGAAAATAAACTACATAGCGAGAAATAAAAAACAACAACACATGGTGCTAACCATCGCGATCATCCCTCGCAACATCATGAAAGTCACCAAGGAGATGAGATCCTGTCCCACATCGAGCTGGACGTCTGACTCGAGTCGGTCGGGCTGCCTCCTGTCCAACATCATCACGTGGAGGGTCTAACCCGAACGCGGACTGGGGGGTGCCCCCCATAGTGAACCAAGTATCCAACGGACTACCTGCAGGCACGTTCAGATCTACCCCATATTGACCCTGATAATCATGTGGCTGGGAATGCATCTCCGTCAACTGTGGCTGGTAAGCTCCGGTCTCCATCTGCACATCCGGCATCTGCTGCTGGTAAGACTG
>NW_015495803.1:3931-8213 GCF_000816755.2 Arachis ipaensis
AGTTGTATTATTTCGTTCTTTTGACTGCAATGGCTTGCTATCTTATACTTCTACCATGTCCATGTGTGGATTTTCCCTTTTCTGTGGATAACAATAAAGCTAGCATGATAAAAAGATTGAAATATCTTCTGGAAGCATAGGTAGCTGTATGCTAGTAGGTTGTACTGATTCACATGTTTCCTATTAACTGATAGTTATATGATTTGCTTAATTGCTTTAATAACTTGCCTTTCTTGAAAGAACCTTTAATCATATATAGGATAGGGCCTGTTTTCTCCCCGGAAGACATGCCGGCAAACCAATACATCCTTCCTTTAGCATGTACGAACTTTGTGCTGTACTTGCTTGTGTGTATATTTGCATTGATTATCCCAGTATACACATTAAGATCTCTAATTTAGAGTAGGGGCGCTGGAATCTTAAGGCAACTAAGCACTTTAATGTTACCAGCTATGGTATAAAATGATTTTAAAATTATATGTGCTCTCCTTTGACCATGAACTCGATTTATATTGCTTATGATCATGTGAGCAATTTATTCTGTACCATCCATGAGTTTTGCTGTTGTGTATGCCAAATGCATAACCTTAAAAATTATATATTATCAATTAGCACATGATCAGTTTATCTTAAAATCATGCCGATCTCTGATATTGTGAATCAATTAGGTTTCTCTAGAATACATCCTGTGAGGAACATAAATGATATCTAATTTTACAGTCTCTCCTACTGATTGTCATCCAATAGGAAATCAAATTGTACTAATACTCTATTAGGAAAGTCTATTTTCCCTTGTACACAAGAGGATTATGTCCAAATGTTATGGTGTTTTGTTGATCTGGAGTGAAAAAATCTGTGTATAGATAGAGCGTAGCAAGGTAATTTAGCTTTTGGTTTTACCCCTTGTCGAAACTATGCTACATTATCTCAGTGTGGAACTGAAGGAATTTATTTTATTTGGACTACTTATACAAATTACAAATAGAATAATGTGGCGAAACCAACTATTTAATTTGACAAATACATCCAAATAGCTAGATTGCCGGCACATATGTATATTGCATTAATTGCATCACTTCTGTTTACCCATTAAAATTGGACTTTTTAGTAGTGATGGCAGCCAAATTACCTTTTAACAAGGAATGTTGGCTTATAAAAAGGTAGCTCCAAATATTTGGTCTTCAGCATATGCTGGGCCTCTGTCGTTGAGGTATACATTTGTTTTTGTACATTATAACGGAAATTTCATTTTACCAATCCTCTGCTTGGGAGCACTTGATTTATTGTTTAAGAAAGCAGGCTTAACTACATAAATTGATGAAACTATCTGATTAAGGTGACATGTCTATTGCTTGCATGTCATTTCAGGACAGCCAAAGAGGCACCTTCTTACTACCGGCTGGAGTGTATTTGTTAGTGCCAAAAGACTTGTGGCAGGAGATTCTGTGCTTTTCATATGGTGTTTACTTTTACCTTTTTGTCAACTTAAATTTCCCCTTTGATGCTGCAGAAAGCTTGTTTACTGTTTCTATATGCATTTCCATTATTAGGAATGAAAAGAATCAGCTTCTTTTGGGGATACGTCGTGCCAATCGACCACAAACTGTAATGCCTTCTTCAGTTCTATCCAGTGATAGTATGCATATTGGGCTTCTTGCAGCAGCTGCCCATGCTGCAGCAACTAATAGCTGTTTCACGGTGTTCTATAATCCAAGGTTGTGAATGTTGCAATACATTTCATCTTCTGATGCCACCCTATTAGAAATTACAATGTTTTTTTTGATAGTTCCGTCTTGGGCAGGGCTAGTCCATCCGAGTTCGTCATACCACTTTCAAAATATATCAAAGCTGTATACCATACACGTGTTTCTGTTGGTATGCGTTTCAGGATGCTTTTCGAGACCGAAGAATCAAGTGTCCGGAGGTACTTACAGCAATCAAATATATATTTTTGTTAGGATAAATATAGTTGAATGTATGATACAGGAGTAAAAAACAGCTTGCCTGAATGTTTGGCCCCTATTTGTATGGAGCACATGAACTTTTTATTTTGGAGGATTTTCCCTCAGATATGTTTAGAGATTGAAAAGTTTTCTTCATTGAAATAGTGTTTTTGCTTCTGTGCTTTTTTGTTTTCCAAAATTCACTTATGCTGTGTGGCATCATGCTACTTTTCTTTTACTTAGGCAGAAGTCACTTTTTCTTTTTGCAGGTACATGGGTACAATAACTGGAATAAGTGACTTGGATCCAGTTCGTTGGCCAAATTCTCATTGGCGATCTGTAAAGGTATATAAGATCACAATCTAATGCATAAAATTAGGCACTTCATGCAATGTATTCGGTTGTTAAACCAAAGTTAATGCCATCTTGCAAATATAACCTTAAGGAATTGTACTGGTTATGCTATTGTAGCTTTCTTCTTTTGCAGCCATGTTTAAATACGTACAATGTTAAATGTCACAGTCAGGAAGATAAGGATAGGAATTCAATTGGCGTAAAGCTTCACAATTTGTGTTCCATGCCTTAAAGAGTGTCCTTGAAACTTCATAAGCTAGCAACTTTATGAGCAACCTTTTCTTCCTTCTTTACCTTGTAGGTTGGTTGGGATGAATCCACAGCAGGAGATAGGCAGCCAAGAGTATCACTATGGGAAATTGAGCCTTTAACAACATTCCCAATGTATCCGTCACTATTTCCGCTCAGATTGAAACGTCCATGGCATCCTGGCACCTCATCTTTTCTTGGTACTAGCTTTATTTCAGTTCTAGTTTTTCAAACTGTCTTCCACCTAATTGCAATATAGATGGTATAATATGACATCAATGCCATGGGTTATAGAAGAGATATCATTTCATTCTAAAGAGAAGAGACACTGATAAGATTTTGTAGTGTTACATTTAAATTTACATATTTCTTTTTTTCTTGCATACAAAAACAAAATATTTACTGATCCTCCCTGTCCCACAATTTTGTTTTCCTTGTTTGACAATGTATCTTCAAATGAAAAANTCTCTTTGTTCATATTTACTTAACAAAAGACGGTAATAACTTAATATTGAATATTGAGATCAAATTAGCCACATTAGATTTTCCATGATCTTCATTAACAAAATAAAAGGGGATTAGATCTCTTTGTATCATATTTACCTAACGAAAAAAAGTTCATGTTACAGATGGCAGAGATGACCCAACTAATGGGCTAATGTGGCTTAGAGGTGGACCTGGCGACCAAGGTCTGAATTCAATCAATTTTCAAAGTGTTGGAATGCTGCCATGGATGCAGCAGAGGCTTGATCCGGCTTTGCTTGGAAATGATCATAATCAGCAGTACCAAGCCATGTTGGCAGCTGGTTTGCAGAACATAGGGAGTGGAGAACTCTTGAGGCAACAAATGTTGAATTTCCAACAGCCTTTCAATTATCTTCATCAATCAGGAAATGTCAACACTTCTATCCAGCTTCAGCAGCAGCAGCAAACGATTCAGCAATCAGTGCCTTCTAATATCTTGCAGCCACAAGCACCAGTATTGGGAGAGAACATGACTCAGCAGCAGCTCTTTCAGAAATCGCACAACAACCGAGAAGACCATGCGGAGCAGCACACTTATCAAGATGCACTTCTAGTTCAGGGTGACCAGCTCCACCAAAGGCAACACTCTAGTTTGCCTTCGCCATCGTATTCAAAATCAGAGTTTGTAGATTCAAGCATGAAGTTTGAAGCATCAGGTTCACCAGGACAGAACATGCTTGGTTCACTTTGTCCTGAAGGGAGCAGCAATCTCTTGAATTTATCCAGAGGTGGTCATTCGATACCGACAGAACAGTCACCCCAACAATCATGGCCTGCAAAGTATACACCTATGCAGGTTAATGCTTTTGGCAACTCAATGTCACATGTGCAATATTCTGGAAAAGATATTGCAGTGGCATCACCACATCGTAATTCAGACACTCAGAATCCAACCCTCTTTGGAGTCAATATTGATTCATCCGGTCTTCTACTCCCTGCCACTGTCCCACATTATACGACTTCATCCGCTGATACCGATGCTTCAACAATGCCATTAGGGAATTCTGGATACCAGGGTCCTCTATATGCTTGTATGCAAGATTCATCTGAGTTAATGCAAAGTGCGGGACAAGTTGACCCCCAAAACCAGACACCAACCTTTGTCAAGGTTTGAGTCATACTATTACAACTAACTGCTGCTTTCTGAGTCATTTATAATATAGTTTTGTATTTTTACAGGTTTACAAATCAGGGTCAGTTGGGCGCTCGCT
>NW_015495803.1:10146-10411 GCF_000816755.2 Arachis ipaensis
AGATTCTAATCATTTTTATAGAATATTTTATTTAATTCAAAACAAAGAATTTATAATCTCCTCACAGGAGAGAATGCAAAGGCTCGTGAGATTCTGTCGGAGTTGTACAAAGATGTTATTAACGTGTTGGAAAAGCATTTTAATTAGGGTGATTATCTATTCCAGTCCTTAGCAATTTTTTTTCGAAAGATCACAATCCTCCATAAAAACAAATCTCCCTTTCTGGCCTTTGATCTTTCCGTCAATGATTTATCAGGGGTTAATG
>NW_015495804.1:0-388 GCF_000816755.2 Arachis ipaensis
CTGTTTAGAAATCTATATACTATTTTGGAGACGATAATATGGATTAAAAACTAATAATTTTTTATTTTATTTCAAAAAAAAACACTAATTTCTCTAATAAAATTCATTGTCTTTGAAAAAAACGGTAATAATGTTGTCAACGTTGAACAATTACGGTACAAATTACAAAGGAAAGAGGAGTTACTTCTCTTATATTACTTTGTTGTTGGAGCAAGCGTGGAATACCGACGCTGAATGCAGAGACATAGACAAATTGCGAGGTCATAGGTTTAAAGGAAAAAATTTACTAAATTTATAGGTGTTGTTCGTGATAATATTTTTAGTAAAAATAAAGTATTTTTAGTTTTGACATTCAACTATTTATTCATATAAAACAAAATCAAAATAC
>NW_015495804.1:1963-2318 GCF_000816755.2 Arachis ipaensis
TACCACTTTTTTCACTCACCTATGGAGCAATACCGGAAGCATGCAGAGAAAAGAAGATGTGGAAAGCCTTCTAAAACTTACTATGCATCCCAAAAATAAAATATTCATTTAGAAGGCTTGTCATAATGGATTTGCTGTGAGGGGAAGACTGAATGAAAGGTTCCAGAGCATCCCCAATGTCTGCCCTAGGTGTGAGAAAGATGGAGAATCAATCACTCACTGCTTAATCCAGTGCCATCTCGCAAACCAAGCATGGCAACTTTTACCGGTTAGCCATTTGGGCCAAGCATTGGGAACTCAGCCGTTTGAAAAGTGGTGGTCGCATGTAGTAAATCAGTTGAACCAAACGACACAG
>NW_015495804.1:3826-8169 GCF_000816755.2 Arachis ipaensis
AAAACCAAAATTAGATTAGGGTTTAGGTGATCCTTACCACACCCATACGCGTAGCAACTCAAACCCAATAAGCTCCGCAAGCTAAAACGAACCTAGAACACCAAATTGGCAAAGTTTCACCATAAGGGTTCAATTTCAAGAATAGAAAAGGAGATAGAAAATCTAAGATGGAATTGGAGCTTACTGGTAAAATTGATCTAACAGAAATATAGAGCTCGACGTGCTGGACGCGTGGCCGCGAACGATGCGGTGATCGGAGTTCGAACGGAGAAGTTACGGCGTTTGGAAATTGAAACAAGGGTTTTGTATCCTTTTCTTCTTCTCCTTGCGTCTGGCGCTGCTTCTGTTGTGTTCTTAGAGAAGAAAATGAGCTTTAGCTCATTTATTTGCGTAACTTTTTCTTCGTTGTCTCGGCTATCAAATTCAGGAACTAAGATGTTCGATGCTCTAGTTTTCGATTAATTCAAAGGTGTTTAGCGTATTTTGAAGTCTCACCTTCTCCCTGATGTATTGTCTCGTTGATATCCCCACTAAGAAGTTTGCTCCGATAGGCAAAATGGACTTGGTCACTTGGTCCACGATTCCCTAACAGTATCACTATTTGTCCTAGACCTCGGTAACCTATTATGAAATCGATGGCTATTCTCTTTTACCTTTAATGTAGACCCTTCGATGGTTGTAGCATTTTGCACGGCTTCTAGTGGTCTCTCCTTTCTTTCTCATGCGTGGAACATGTAATCACAGATTGTCACTTCGTTCTTCACTTCTGGTTGCTCAAAATATCTTTTGGGTTCGTGATACATTTTAGAAATCTTAAGGTAACTTCGAAAATCTTCTCTTCGTAAGCTTCAGACAACGGCTTCTCATTTCAACTTTCGATTTCGACACATAACTCTCTCTTGGTATCTTTTTTATTCAACAGGCTTCGATACTCTTAGTAGCTCCTTATCACCATTTTTGCGCTCCCTCAGTCCTTGACTCTACGATCTTTATTTCGGCATTGGACATATAAATTTTTTCTTAATTCCCTTTTGTTTACCAGACTTTGACATCTTTGGCGGCTCCTTATTGTCTCGTTATGCGTCCCTTACTTCATCGATGCCACGTTGTAACATAACAATAGATTTAGACCGACACTTCCAATCGCACTCTCACTCTTTCAACTTAGAACTTTAACTCATCTAACATTTTCTCCTTTTGGATTTATCGTCCAAGAATCTCTTAGAAACTTTTTGCTTAGCGCGTCTACCACAACCTCACGGTGTTGGATCAGCACGCATCTTAAGTCCTCCAATAATACATCGTAGTCATTTCCTAAATGGTTCATTAGGCCTAAGCGATACGAATATTGACAGAAGGATCAATCTTCTTTCCATGGCTCGAAGGCTTCCATCGTATTCTAGTATTTCAATCACATGGTGCACCTCATTGCATCTATTTAGTCACGAGCGATACGATCGGCAAGGATTAAGGTTTTAAATTCCCTAGTAATGTCGCTGGTTTATTTTCATGTTTCAATAGTCTTGTTTTAAAGGATTGACACTCTAATAATTGCATCTAAGAATTATGCGTGACATAAAATCCAATACAAGTTGATTTTCTCCAAGAAATGTTATGTTCAAAGGGACAAATGAGTAACACGAACGGTGTTCACGAGAATTCAAAAAGAAAGTCTTGCATACAGTTAACTAGAGTTGTACAGAACTAATGGAATGCACAAGAAGTGAAATCTAGTCGCATCTCAGGGAAGAAGTTCACATCAAGATTGAATGGAAAGAATAAGACATGTCGAATTGAATAGGTTCTAGTTGGCTTTAAAGGAATGCAAGTTTCCACAAGAGAGCAACTCCACGCACCGCAGGTTTCCAGGATTCAAGGATTATGTGATTATATTAGGATGAGTTCAGGCTTAATTCAAAAGAGACAAGCTTTATACGAGTAAGGAACAAAAAGAACGATGAGTTGGGCTTTTACAAGAGAAGATTCAAGATAGAGCTTTCAATGTAAGCTATAAGAGAAAGGATAGATTAAGTCGTGAAGATTAGTTGGCACGCTCTCGCAAAGAAACACTTAGTTGGACGATTCTCTCTTCCAGTACTCCCTCTAACTCGGTCCTGAGTTTTACTGATTATAATGTTCACTTGTGATGCAATCAACACTGATCCGGCTTTCGGCACTAAGTCTATCGTAAACTCATGTTCTCCCTATGGTGAAAATTCTGGTACATCTTCAAAAACGGTCTCGAGAATTCTCTCGTATAGGGATTTGGTCTTACCTTGACTCGTCTCTTAATTAATTAGCAACTAAAGGTTGAATCCGCTCAATTCCTCTTCCTCAAAGTCTTAACATTACTGGATTTCAAATGGTAACTCCGTATAGCTCTTGACAGTTCCAATTCCTTAGGTATAATCCACCCTACTTCCACTGCGTCATTCTGATTCTCATCCTTTAAAAACCTAGTCACTCATCTAAGTTAGCTAAGTATCGCTCCATCTTAACAACTAATAGTCTTTGACTAACCATCGGCTCGGACTCCACGATCATCAAAACTTGTCATGCTTCACCAATGGATATTACATATTAATGATATGCAAGGTAGCTAAAAACTCAATTGCTAGTTCATGGTTACCTCGGGTCTGAGAATCAGATTCAGCTGCATTCCAGCGTTTCCTGTGTGGACAATCTCGAGCTATATGCCCCGGCTTCCCGCACTTGTAACATACGCCTAATCCGGCCTTGCATGGTCTGCTTGGATGGTACTTCTTGCATCTTGCGCACCTTAAGTCATCCGGTTGAGTACTAGTTTGCCCTTCTGAATTCGGATCTGGACGGTTGTCGTTCCTTTGGTCATTGTTCCGGTGCTAGGAATGTAAAGCGACAAATGATTTTCTTTTGAAATTTTGGCTCCTAGGTGTAATATGTCCCTTTTTCTTTGTGAAGGGTTCCCGACGATTATTCCTTGCTACCTCAGTCCTCCTTGAGCTTTCTCCCATTGCCTGACCCGTGTTAACATGCTCCGGATAACCCACTGGTACCCCTGTATTCGGAACATTATATCTACCTTCATATTCATTATCACTATCGTTGCTAGTTCCAGCTTGTGGTTCCATCCCATCCATCACTCGAATGGTCGCAGCAGCAACAACACCAATGGCAGCAACAACACTCATCATTGCAGTCACGATATCGATCAAACTATCTATCGGTATGGTTACCTTATTAACCCTCCGTCCTCGACCTCGATTGCACTCACAACTGCACCCACGAGACGCCATTTGGTTCCTGTTTATACCAAACAAGTAAGTGATATCAAGGTGATCAGTCTCAATATCACGAGTCTAAATAAGTTGCCTGTTCAAGAGTGAATTGTATGTGATTTAAATTGACTAAGAGTACTAGTTACAACAAACGTGTAACACCCTAACTATCAAAATGTCACGCTTTCGGCTGTGCCACTCTGATAACTCGGGTATTATGACGACTCTTAAAATACTTAATACTAAAATAGAAGTCTGTTTAAAGCTTTAAACCGTATTTTTCAAAGACCTTATTCTTGAAAACATAAATCCATACTTACAATACAAATTACAATACTTACAAATAATACACACACATTATTACTTTACAAACATTTCATACCAAAATCCTATCCCTCTTACAGAACTTGCAAAGTTAAAGGCAAGGGAAACATAAATACTAAAACAATACAAAAACATCGTGTAAACAAAAAAGTAATAAGCCCTTCCGAACTTCGTCATCCATATTCTGAAAAAGAAAAGACCTGTAGGGGAGTGAGAACATCGTACTCGCTGGTTCTCACTCTAGAATTACAGAATTGCCATAATAAGATACGTAAAATAAAACAATTTTTAAAATACAGTGATCATTACTCGTCTTATGTGTCTTTTCAAAAATCAAAGGTTCACTTTCAAAAATCTAAAAATCCCTTTTTAAAGAGAACTTGGTTAACTCCTTCAAATCCCAAAACCTTTTGTTTAGTTGGTCAAATTACTTTGTATCTTAAAAAGTTATTATAGCAGCTTATGATTGATGCCATACTTTGTAACTTTGTATGATTACGCGACGGGGGATAGTCTAAGGTTTTCGGACTTGTCGGGTTGGCTGGATAACCGACAGATGAGCCTCATCAGCCATAGGGCAGGCATGCATCATGTGCATTTATTTGTTTTGATTGCTATGTATTATCTGAAATTGCCTAACTGAATATATACATCCTGCTACCTGTTATACTTGCTACTTGCACTATCTGCTTATTACTTGTGCGTGAACTTGTTTGACTGCTTGTCTCTGCTGAATTATGGATGACGGAAGAAAGGAGGAAG
>NW_015495804.1:14168-14407 GCF_000816755.2 Arachis ipaensis
CAAAACTATTAGGGATGGCAAGATTGTTGACATGCCGAAGAAGTAACTTATATCTTTTAGCTTTGTAGACTGTAAACTTTTCTGGATTTAGAAATTTCGTAGTTTTAACAAATACGTTTGCCGTTTGGTCGGCATGTAACGAACTTCTTCTTTTCTCGCTTCATCGGTAATCCTTTTACTTTATTTCCTCTTTACTGTTGTGATCGTAGTCGGCTATTTGTTTACATTTGCTTACCGTT
>NW_015495805.1:0-120 GCF_000816755.2 Arachis ipaensis
TTCTCTAATGGGCTTCACTAAGAAGGATGCTTACAATTATATTAACAAGGCTAAGCGTGCAAAGATTATTGATGGGGACGCTAACGCCGCTGTTGTATACTTGGAGGGGAAAGCGGGGGC
>NW_015495805.1:1209-3994 GCF_000816755.2 Arachis ipaensis
GATGATTTACTAACACAGGTACGTGGTTTTGGTAAGCTTCTCCTAGTTAAAAATCTGACTTCTGCACTCATGTTCTGGTGGTACCTTAAAAGAAATTTTCAAACCGAAATTGAGTGATTATATTTACTTTTACCTGTGCAGTTGATGACTCAAATAACTGATATCAGTTCAAGACTGGGTTCGAGGTTCCCAGAATAATTAGTAGTCGAAGTTGGTGTTCATTAGAGAATTCAGTTTCCTAATATAATAGTTGTGCTTTATGCTCTTTGTTTTCTGAAGTGTTAGTTTCTATCTTTGCTTGAGTATAGTATTTGATGGGTAAAAAGACTGCCTAATTTAGTGCCATTGAAATGTCATTTCTACCACCGATAAAGGAAATATGGATCACAAGTTATATCTTTCATATGGGAAATTATTGCAGCCAGCTATTTGCTATTTGTGTACATTCATTAGATGAAGTGTGTGTATTAGCCTTCTATTCGTGGTCGAAAGAAGTGTAATTAACATCTGAGGAACCATTGAAAGACTAAAATGAGATTAATGAAACCAATACTAGAACTAGTAATAGTAAGGCGTAAATTAATTAAGAGTCTTTGATATACTCGCAGGTCCACTTCCATCATTGAGGACTAACATGAGATTAATGAAACCAATACTAGGACTAGTAATAGTAAGGCGTAAAATAATTAATAGTCTTTGATATACTCACAGGTCCACTTCCATTTAGTATGCCATCCTTATTATTTGTCAGTAGACCTTGATCATAAATTAGTTTCATGTGTTTTTAAGCAGGCGTGTTCTATTTGACTTTTGGTGCAAGCGGTGCTGAATTAAACTGGTTAAACGTTTATCAAGCAATCTAGGTAGTGAACGTTCTTTAGTGACTTCTGGTAATGGGCTTTATTAGTGGTTAAAAATGAGTCCACGGTACCACAGATTCATTATATCATGGGCTCATGTTTTCCTTGTCTCAGGGTTATTACTATATCTAATATTAAAACTACTCATTCTTGCGGAGCTTGGTACAATCACTTCGACTCGTGTAATATTACTATATCTAATATTAAAACTACTCATTCACGCACCTGTCCAAATGACGCTTAAGTGACGATATCCCATATTGTTTACCACCAGCCTTAAACTTCTATTTGCATCCATCACATTGAGCACGATCTATTCCATCATCACCAGGTCCAAGCTTTGTGAAATATCTCCACACATCAGATGTTACAGCCTTTGTCTTTTTCTTTTTAATATCTTCTTCCGTTTCAGATCTTTCCATATTTTCAGGATTTTATGTTACATTTCTACCATCAACTTCCATAGAGACAGAATCATCCATTGCAGAATCAACAACTCAACCTAAATAACACAAATAAATAACAATATCTAAATCAGCAATAAATCAATAATGTTGCATCAGAAGTCAGAACACATACACCAAGCATCACAGAAAGCAAAGAAGTAAAAGTTCAAACTAAAGTTACATAGTTAAAATGATACTAATACAGTAATACTCTAATAGAAGCCACATAAAGATAGGCAAGAAACAAGATGAATAGCATGTATTATTCACACTAGTACACTACAAACTTTTGGAATATTCATTAGTACCTCACACCCAGTACATACCACCACAAAATGAAAAAAAAGATGAAGATAAAGATGGTGAAAATATGTAATAGCAGCATGCCAGAGATATAATTTCTGGTGTAATTAATATAATTCTTTTCTTTTTTTTCTGGACTATTTCAGTAGATCATAAGCTTTGTATAAATTAATGAACATAGGCCTTCAAATTACTATGCTTACATTTTCAATTCATAGGTGAATTTCAAGGGAGGGAAAACAATGAAATGGTAGCAGAATTATGTTATATATGTACAGCCATTTAAATACAAATAATGCTTCCATATATGGATGGAAGTAGTGTATGTCTTGCATAACAAGTACTACAATGCTGATATCTGAGAGGGTTACTTGCCTACTCTCAAAATTCATAAGCAAATTTCATAAACAAATTTCAAAAATAAACACCAGTAAAATAAATTTCATAAAAAATCCACCGTAATTTTCAACAGCATCAAAGAAGCTGTCCACAATCACAATCACAGATTCACAGTTCCTTACTAAAAAAAAAACAAAAAATAAATATCTTTACTTACTGGCTCACAGTCGTCGAGAGGCATGGGAGGAGAGAGTAGCGCCGCCGGGATCTGCCAGAACACAGAACCGCCGAGACAACGTAGAGGCAACACGAGATAGCGACACCGGGACTTCAGTTTGGTGAGGACAGGTGAGATGAAACAGCGACCAGTGACGTGACTGACCGACGATGAGAGGCAACTCAGAGAGAAGTGGAACTGGAGCGCGTTGCCACGAACCGCGACGGTGTGATGCTGCCTGTGCAGGGAGCTCAGGGAACACCTAAGCACAGCGAGGTCGAGGAGTGAGGACAGACGAGGGAGCTGAGCTGTTGAAGGATGAAGCCGGGGGGTCAGGGTCCATCGGTATGAGGGTCTCACCGTCTCAGGGAGTCAGGGTCAGGGAAGGGAGTAAGGGACGAAGGGTTAGGGCCGGCTGTTTGTGGGAAGTGGGAACTGGTAAGCAGGGGAAGGAAAACCTAATTTTCCTATTTATATATCACTTGTAAATTTATGAAATTACCCTTAAAAAAAACATGTCAGCCCGCCGGGCCAGCCCTCCCCGCCTCGTCTTGGCCCGCGTTTTTGGCGGTGCGGTTTTGGCGGGTTTTTAAAATTTGGCGGGTTCAAAATCTCGTCCC
>NW_015495805.1:12475-13434 GCF_000816755.2 Arachis ipaensis
TTTTAATTGAAACAATTCTTTCTTTAAATCAAAGTTATCATTTTCTAATTTTTTAAATTCTTAAATCTTATCAATTTTCAAGTTATCAAAATTACACCGACTCTGAACAACATTCTAAATTCTATTTATAATTTCCCTGACTAAGTTTCTTTTGTTACATATTTTCTTTTCTTTTTTTTGGAATTGGGTTATATATTTTCCTTCCTAAGTTACCAATTACTAGCGACTACCATTGTATTTTTGTTTTCTACTTTTATAATTATCAATCTTTTTCACCAAAAGTTTCCTTCTTTATCCAACTCACAAAAACTTTAACTCATAGTTTTAACGACCGAAAAACCGAACCAAAAAGCCCATCCCACATCATAACAAAACTCATATGCTGGGCCTACACCAAAAATCCCAACATCATAATCATCATCATTAGGGATGAAAAACTCTAACCAAATAAATCCCCTTCTCTAACACGGACTGCATATCCTCTGACTTTACACAGCCTATGTCTCCATTTCAGGAACAACGTTACACGTTTCGCAAATATAGCTCCTCCACGTCGTTTCAGCTGTTGAAGAAGAATAACCTCTTCATCATAGTTGTTCTATGTATAAAAGTTTAAGTTTAATTTATAAACCTTCGTATAAAACTTCTTTTACAATATTTATCTCAACAAAAGAACTTGACCATATGTTAAGGGCAGTGATACGGTGATGAAAGAAAAAATTTTCCTTTCATGCTGAAGCAACGTGGAGTACATGGTTGGTGGACGTGTGTATAGTTGTTCCCCAAGAAACAACAAGTCTGACCAGAAGCAGAGACAGCAGGCTTTAACATGTAAAACTGATTAATAAGATAAGTACTACATTATGTTAATTAATGTGGTTAAATGTTTGGGCTATTTTTATTTCAAGCCCAATAAAATTTTTTGAATCTGGGTTATTCATTCAACAAGAATATATTGG
>NW_015495806.1:0-467 GCF_000816755.2 Arachis ipaensis
TGAAAATTTCGAACAAGTAAAGGAGATGGCAGCCGAACCCAACAACAATGCAAGGAGAATGCTTGGTGACTTTACTGCACCTTATTCCAATTTACATGGAAGAAGCATCTCCATCCCTACCATTGGAGCAAACAATTTTGAGCTGAAACCTCAGCTAGTTTCTCTAATGCAGCAGAACTGCAAGTTTCATGGACTTCCATCTGAAGATCCTTTTCAGTTCTTAACTGAATTCTTGTAGATCTGTGATACTGTTAAGACTAATGGAGTAAATCCTGAAGTCTACAGGCTCATGCTTTTCCCATTTACTGTAAGAGACATAGCTAGAATATGGTTGGACTCTCAACCTAAGGATAGCCTGAACTCTTGGGATAAGCTGGTCACGGCTCTCTTAGCCAAGTTCTTTCCTCCTCAAAAGCTGAGCAAGCTTAGAGTGGATGTTCAAACCTTCAAACAAAAAGATGGTGAAT
>NW_015495806.1:1825-2526 GCF_000816755.2 Arachis ipaensis
TTGATCCTTCAATTGAATAAGGACAACCTTGTGTTTACAACTCAAGGATCTCTCTCTGCATCCATGGAGAGGAAGCATAAAGAGCTTCTCTCAAAGCAGAGTCAAACAAAGCCCCCACAGTCAAACTCTAAGTTTGGTGTTAGGAGGTCATAACCAAACTCTAAGTTTGGTGTTGAACTCCCATATCCAAACTCTAAGTTTGGTGTTGGAGAGTCTCAACAATGCTCTGAACATCTGTGAGGCTCCATGAGAGCCCACTATCAAGCTACTGACATTAAAGAAGCGCTTGTTGGGAGGCAACCCAATTTTTATTTATCTAACTATATTTTTCTTAGTTACATGTCTTTATAGGTTCATGATCATATGGAGTCACAAAATAAATATAAAAATTGAAAACTGAATCAAAAACAGCAGAAGAAAAATCACACCCTGGAGGAAGCACCTGTCTGGCGTTCAACGCCAGAACAGAGCATGGTTCTGGCGCTGAACGCCCAAAATGGGCAGTGTCTGGGCGCTGAACACCCAAAATGGGCATCATCTGGGCGCTGAACGCCAGAATGGCACCCTGGAGAAAAGCTGGCGCTGAACGCCCAGAACAAGCATGGTTCTGGCGTTCAACGCCAGAAATGGCCAACAAATGGGCGTTGAACGCCCAAAATGGGCACCAACCTGGTGCTGAACGCCCAGAGTTGTGTGCAAGG
>NW_015495806.1:4131-4257 GCF_000816755.2 Arachis ipaensis
GGAAAACAAAGTGCTTAGGGCCACGGCCAAGACTCATAAAATAGATGTGTTCAAGAATCATTATACTGAACTAGGAGAATCAATAACACTATCTGAACTCTGAGTTCCTATAGATGCCAATCATTC
>NW_015495806.1:5549-9665 GCF_000816755.2 Arachis ipaensis
TAGCCATTGACAATGGTGATGCATTACATAAAGCCAGCCATGGAAAGGAGTAAGACTGATTGGATGAAGACAGCAGGAAAGAGAGGTTCAGAGGAACGAAAGCATCTCTATACGCTTATCTGAAATTCTCACCAATGATTTACATAAGTATTTCTATCCCTCTTTTATTATTTAATTTCGAAAACCCCATTACCATTTGATATCCGCCTGACTAAGATTTACAAGGTGAGCATAGCTTGCTTCATACCAATAATCTCCGTGGGATTCGACCCTTACTCACGTAAGGTATTACTTGGACGACCCAGTGCACTTGTTGGTTAGTTGTGCGAAGTTGTGAACCATGGTATTGGTATCATGTTTTTGGCGCCATTACCAGGGAAAGAAAGAGCGATAAATTTTACATAATTAAAGTGTAATTACAATTTCTGCGCCTCCAGGGCTCCCAAGTTTGGTGAGCTCTTATCTCCGTTAGGTTGCGGGGTATCTTTTGGTGTAGTGTTCGTGTTTTTGTGCGGCGTTCTATCTTCTAGATCCGAGTTGTGGTCGTTGTCATGGTCGTCCGCCATGGTGGTGGGATGACTTCCAGATTCCCCGACAACGGCGCCAATATTCTGAGGGTTACCTAAAACTGTAGGTCGATCTCGGACGAGATCTTCTGTGCTGGTCGGAGTTGACGTGTCCAGCTGGTGGAAGGTGGCCTGAAGGGTCGTGCCCGTCTTGTTGGACTGGCTATGCTGCTGATCCTTTGTCACCGGAGGGTGGTGGTACCTGTAAGGGACTCCGATGCTTAAGTTAGTAAGGGTATTAAGCAGGTATTTTAGTAGAATCAGAGTATGAGTTATACCTGGGTGCTCCAGTGTATTTATAATAGTAGAGGATGACCTTTCTGGGGATAAGATAATTATCTTCTGTTATCTTATCTTTGAGTGAATTCACCTTATCTTCAAGGGAACCGCCCTTGTCTTCTATAGGCTTGGGCTGCCTTTGGGTTTGGGTCGTGTTCCTCTATCTGGCCCTTTATTGGGCTTTCCTGGCAACTTGGCCGAGCTCTTTGAGAAGAGGTCGGATAGTCTGACCTAAAGAGGTCGGTCGTCTTGTTGCTAAACATCCCGGGTCGGACAGCTCGACCCAGGGTATGAACAGTTACACTGCCAGAACCTGACACATCTGGTAGCTAACCCGGACATTGTCTCTCTGATGCGCATCTCCAAGAGGCTTTACAATCCAGGGTTTAGTGCCCTACCACCTTCTCTTGGAGATAAACATTAGGGGGCTAAATCCAGGGAGAGTGCCCTACTACCTTCTCCTGATGAGGCTGTGCCATACTGATCCAGGGTTTAGTGCCCTACCACCTTACAAAACAGAGAAAACCACGGAACAAGTGGGATCTACCACCCTCCTTGTCCTGGTATACCTCAGCTTAGTGGGCAAGAGGGATTCACCACCGTCCTTGCCAGAAGTAAGCATCAATTCATTACGCAAGTAGGTTATACCACTGATCTTGCCAAAATACAGTAAAATTAGACCATCACCAGTCTTATCATTAACTTAGATTCCTCAATTTACTATCCCAATCAAACATATCCGTTTAATACATGGAATACCATCACACTCGTTCCAGAGCCTAGAAACTAGTTAGTAGACCTTAAACAGGGGTTATAGAGGTGAAAAAGCAGATTGGATAGGAAAAAATAGTTGAAATCAATATTTTCTACAAAACAGGACAGTCGTGCGTACAAATGCCTTGTGCGTACACACGAGTTCCCCTTTTTCGTGTACATGCGAAATGCGCACAAAAATCTTTCAATTCTGGAAATGCAGGTTGTGCGTATGCATGCCTCATGCGTACGCACAACTCTGTTTTTGTGTGTGTGCATGGGACGTGCATGAAACAAATTCACTTCTGTAACATCCCTAATGCGTACGCATGGGTCGTGCGTACACAAGACTCCAATTTTCTGCAGAATTCAGTTTTTAACCCCAAACTTCAAACGTATATAATTTTTTTGTTAAAAATCATTTTCTATCCATTCTTTGAACATCATAAACTACTCAGATCCAATTTTTATTTAAGACAAGTTTCACAAAATTTAAAGGTCTGAGAACTAAGTTATGGCCCATCGATTTTGGTGAAAATTTTATTTTTACCACATTTGAACTTTTACTCAAATTCACCAAAATCTCAATTCAATTCAAACCAAGACCATACCAATGCCATTTTCAAACATTTTAACCCTCATTGATGAATCCACAATCATTCATACCTAATAGATCGATTTTCAATCAAGTAATCCTTATCAATTCAATTCAACCTTCAACACACATACTCATGCAACAATATATCACAACCAACTCAATCAATCATTATTATTGCATCAATTGCAACATAATCACTTTACCACTTACCTCCACTTACCATATGGGGACTCCTCACCCCATCACGGCCTTTGGCCCAATATCCACATCAATTATTATTATAATAAGCAAAACCATAACCTCATATTCAATTCCACAAACAATCACATTTTTCACATCAAACATTCAATTCACAAAATCACACTAACACATAACCTATTATCAACATACACCATTCAATTCAATCCTATCCTAGGGCAATTAACCTAGGCATTTACATAACTTTACATAATGCCTACCCAAAACTAATACCCATACCTTAATGTCGGTAGTTTTTTCCAACCTTGAATTTTTCTTACCAAATTGGAATCAAGCTCCAACCAAAGCCTCTAAGTTTGATCAATCCTCCTCCAAATCACAATCTCCACACCAATCCACTCCAAAACTAATTCCAAATAAGCCAAGCTAATCCACAAAATCTAATCACAACAATAACTCAATATTCACACTAGGGTTCTTATTCAAAATTATGGTAACAAAGAGATTGAGATTCCTTACATTATACCATTCAATCTCGTGTCAAAACCTTGCTAGAGATTGTGCTTGAACTTCTCCTAAAGCATCAAAATCAGAATATCTCAACACCTATTTAACCAAAAATACAAAATTGAAGAAAATGGTAAAATGGGCTAAGAGATCAAGGTTTCTTACCACAATGTTCAAATAGAAATAAAGAGGATTTCAAGACGAACATGTGACCACAAACAGCTCGTTAATCAAAGCTCCGGATTGCAAGTTATGAGTAATTTGGTGTGTATGTGAATAGTAAACAAAGCCTCTCTTCTCCTCTCTTCTCTGTTAGGGCAAGGTTTGTGTTTTTAATGAAATAGGGAAATGTGTGGATGAAGTGTGGTTGATGGGGGGTGTTAGTGAGTGGGCCGTGGGCCCAAGTCTATTTTCTTAGCCCCTTTGGTCAAACTTTGGATTAAAACCTTTAAGATAAGTGTTTTAATTCGAATCCTAATTATTTTTACTTTTCTAAATTATAAATTTTAATTTATTAATCCCTCTTTGCTTATAATTAATTTATTGATAATAGTTTAACCGGGTTTTACAAGACGAACTTAGGAGACGCAATGATGAATGTGCGTCGGTGACGGTGGAGTGAACGCCGGTGATGGAGATGGAGCTGGTCAGAAGTGAGGCGAGTCTACGACAGTAGGAGTGTGGGACTAGGTCTGGGTGAGAGAGGAGAGGGAGAGTAGCAGCACTGTAAGAGGTTTAGGGTGTTAGTGCTGTTAGGGTCTGTGGCACTTAAACTATGCTATTTATATTATAGATGCGAATCTGTAGATCGGATCTGCGGATATCACTGCAAAATTCGCAATCCGATCCTATCATAGTGCGGATCAGATCTGATCCTATCTGATGACTCTACAGATTGGATAATATCTGCAAAATTCGGATCAGATGTGAATAATTACTATGGATATGCAGATATTATCCAATCCATATATAGCCATAGAAGACTGGGTTTGGCGACACGGTGTAGCTCAGGGACTTTATCTTTGGCAACTCTCTAATTACTACATTCCCAGAGCTTGACATCCAAAGACCCACACTTTTCACCTGTCTTGGGGTGGGTGTACCATCACCTTGTAGGACTTCTATACATAGTACCAGTGATAAACCCATATTTCATGAGTTCTTTTGTGCTTAATTAGAGTGATTTATTCAACTCTTCACCTACTTATTCACATT
>NW_015495806.1:10527-13024 GCF_000816755.2 Arachis ipaensis
TTGAGAGGGATAACTAAGTTGGACTTCTAATTTCCCTTATCTTGCCAAAAGTTGTTTTACAGTTATCATTTATTTTTAATTGCCATTTAATTCACTCGTCATTTAAATTACTTGCTTCTCACCTTCTAAACCCCGATTACAACCTTTATAACTAATAATAAGAACATACTTCCTCGCAGTTCCTTGAGAAGATGACCCGAGGTTTGAATACTCGGTTAACAATTTTTAAGGGGTTTGTTACTTGTGACACCCAAAACGTTTGTACGAAAGGGATTTTTGTCGGTTTAGAGACTATATCTACAACGCGACTGTTTTTATGACATTCTTTACTGGCAGAAATAATGATCGTCAAAATGGCGCCGTTGCCGGGGAACTGCTAACGTGTGCCTTATTATTGGTTATTGTAAATATTTTTCTTTTGCTTGTTTATTTATTTTTGTTTTTCCTTTTTATCTTTATTTGCTACTATGAACTCTCACCCCTCTCACTTTGAGTTTGGTTCTAATATTGTTAAAGGAAATAGAAGTTACAGTAGGAATGTGCATCAAGGTCAGACCAATCAAGGATGGATGAAGCCAAGAGGATCTAATCAACCCTTTAGGCAGCAACACCCTCCGAGATATCCTGGACAAAGACCACTCTACAATGCATACCCAGCTGAAAGATATGGTGGACAACCTTGTAACTACCAACAAGTCCCACCCTGTGCATATGAACCATCCTTTCAACATAACCTCGAACCACCACACTCACAAGCTTCTCTTCGCCATTCGCCATCATATGATCCTTCCTTACCCTAATACCAATCCAATCGTTCCCAATCATCACCACTTTCCTTTGTACCATGTCCAAGTCTGGCAAACCGCGAAGCAGAGGATCGCCTAAAAAAAACAGTAATTAAATTTCAAACAACCATTCAACAACTGGAGCAAGCACTAATTCAATGGGCCACTAGACGCTCAAATATACAAGGACCAACCACAGCTCCATGTGGACAGCCCGATGAAGAGCGTAGCATGAAAGAAATACTAGAGACTCCAGTGGACAAGACAGAGAATGAATTCGTACTAGAACAAGTGGAAGAAGCTGTCATTGTTCAAGAAGAAGAGTTGGTTGAAGATCTAGGAGATGCTGAACTTCCTTGGGAATCCAGAATTGAGGAAAACTTCATCCAAGATGCTACAGTTAATGCTAAGGAGGATACCGTACAATCTCCAAGGCAAGTCATTTACGAAGAATCAGACGGAATAATCCAAGAAGCAAATTTCCTTGATGATGATAGTCACAAGTCTAGCTCTCCTAGTGATGAACTTACGTCCGCAAGTGAATTCTCTGAGATCGAAGAATTTTTCCCAAGTGAATATGAAGATGACGCGGAGGTAGATTTCTCTCAACCTCCAATCTATGACTCAAGTGATGAGGAAGACATAGAAAACTTTGACCAGGATACAGATACAATTGAAGATCTTTGCAAGGAAGTGGAAGAATTCACAGAAGAGCACAAGGAAACAGAACCTGCAGAACCACCAAAAACACCTATCCCAAGGCCATTACCACCTAATACAAGCTTCAAGTGGGTACAATCTTTAACTTATAATTTTACTTATTCACTTGAGTATGGTTTGCTTGAAACAGATGGCCAACTTAGAGCTCTCTGCGGCTTTAAAAGTAAAAGGGAATTGGCTCGTACTCGGAGCTGGTGCACCAGGTTCAATAAGGTTCCACGCTTCACCTCGAAGTACACGGATTGGTATCATGGTCAATTGCATGGATCACGGAGAACGTTTGGTCGCCACGGTGAGATTCTACTTTTTAACCCGCCCGAATGGAAACTTGCAAATCAAAACGGAGGCGAATCTAAAAACACAGCTTGGGATCATGGATTATATTCTGACATTCGTCATCCCGGGAGGCTGAATACCTGTTTGAAGCTGCTTAGAAGCTTTACATGCCTAGTTTGGGACCCCGGAGGCTATTGGCATTCCAAGCACTGGTGGAAATTTTTGGACGAATTTAAACATAAGCCACCATAACAGGATACTCTTCCAATGTCCAACTTAAGGACTTTAACTAAAAGTGCTAGGCGGGAGACAACCCACCATGGTATGGTCGCTTCTTTCTCAATCTATTTCTTGTTTATTGTTTTCAATTTACTTTTTTTTTATTTTATTTTAACATTAACCTGGAATCATGCATAGCATTCATGTTAATCACTGCATCCTGCATTTTTAAGTTAAAAAAAAAAAGGGATGCACGACGCGACCGCATGCCCCATGCAATTGCGTCATATCGCGAAAAACACCACCCGCGCGACCGCGTGACTTACGCGACCGCGTGATATATATATCGGCGTAAGGATCCAACGAACAGAAAGTTAGGCTGAAATCGTGCGGCACCTGTGCGTTTCGCACAAATCGGCCCACGCGATCGCATGCCCCATGCGACCGCGTCCCTTGCACAATACCAATCCCACGCGACCGCGTGAGCGACGCGATCG
>NW_015495807.1:0-163 GCF_000816755.2 Arachis ipaensis
GTAAAACGTGGCTTACCTCAATATTGATTGTATGGGTTTTGTAGAGCTCTCCGCGGTGAACGCGTGGCCGCAAACGGAGCGACAATCGGAGCTCTAGATCAAAAGTTATGGTGGTTTGAAGATCAAGTGAGAGAAGGAAGTTGAGAGAGTGTTCTTCCCCCTT
>NW_015495807.1:8839-10631 GCF_000816755.2 Arachis ipaensis
ATTTATACATGAAAACAAATATACCACTGGACTTATGGGGCATTTCTATGTCTATTTGGCAGAAGACTTACCAAAATCTTTGTAAAATTATTGAGAACTACTAATGTTAGTTTATCCCCTCTATGTTTTATAATTTAGTAAAAAAAGCAAAAAAATTCTCAAACAAAGATATAGGAGAAGTTTATAGAGTGCATGATTTATCTAGGTAATTAAGTAGCTTGTTTGTCATAAAAAAGTATCACAATAAAACACATTGACGTAGTTATTGTACATATGTAGTTTTTATTCAATAAGATATTAAAAAGTATGATCAAGAAGTATGTTATTACAACTGCAAAGGGGTTTATTGACGTGTTCATTGTTGTTCAATATGAGGCCACAATGCAACTCCAATCCCGTCTTTACCGGTAGTAGTTACTGTATAACTTTGTTTTCTAAACTTTAACTTCATTGATTAACAAAAAAAAAAGACAACAACATGCTAAGATACCATAAACAAAATTTCTTTTATTTAAATTTGAAATAAAGAAAAAAGTAATTAAAAGCTAATATTTATGATCTACAATTATAGTATACAATTGGACATCACATTCTTAGGAGAACTTAGGAGTTCAAATCATATCAAGACATTTATTTTTTATACTAAAAAGATCGTGCTGAAACCAGGGAAGTTTAGCAAAAAGTCTTTTTATGATGTTAAGTTTTCAAGAGGCCACATTGGAATCAAGAATTTACAAGCTGAACTAATTGATTAACACAGAAACTTTATGCCACTATATGAGGTTTACTTGCATCATTATTTTGTTTTAAGATATTTTAAAAATAACACCATGTCACACAGCATGATAATAAAAGTCAAATTATGTACAATAGGCATTTTAAGAGTAATGATGGTGCATATCAGACTTACGTTAATTCATTTTCTTGGGATTTTAGAGTTGACGTACGAAGAACTAGCACAAAACTACCAGATCCATTTAAAGTGGAAGTAGGTATGCATCCTGTGGATGTTCCAAAGGAATACCATGAAGAGAAATAATTTATTAATATTTTGGTCATTACCACACAACATGCAAAAGATAAGAAAGATTGCTCCCAATGCAGATGTGATCTTTACAACATCAAAAGTAAAGATTTGAGAAACACAAAAAGCATCGATAGAAACCCATTATCTAGTGATTACAAAGGAGGAATTTTTTATTGCGAGAAGAAATCTCAATGCAAATTACAAAAGGAATACAATAAAAAACAAAAGAGAAAAGTTGCTATCAAATATCAATATCATGGGTTGAATGGGATCAACACCAAATAACTCTTAAGTTTTATATTCTTGATGTTACTGATCCAGTGACAAATATTTTGTTTTATTTGAATACTAAGACATACACTTCATATATTTCTTATAGTGATATATATTATGATATCTATTTTGATTAGTCAAGCAATATTTTCTATGAAATCAATTGAGTATTAATAACTGGTTCATTTATCTACTTACTTAATAAATATCTAAAAAAAAATCTTATATTTACTGTAGATAGAGGATTCTATCAATTCAGAAAATACTGATAAAGGACATTACCTTATTAAGAAAATAAATATTCCAATAAAAAAGGTAGTAATCTCATCTATATTAGTGCTCATGTACATTCAGGAACTGTTAATGCAACATTATATAGAGAGGTAACGTTCAATATTTACCATCACTCTCATACATAGTATTTACAATTAATTACTAATCGTAAACAATTACATTTATTTAACTATGTATCCTAAATTTGTTTTTTAAAAA
>NW_015495807.1:19475-19592 GCF_000816755.2 Arachis ipaensis
CCCAGACCACCCGCTAGCACGATATTGTCCGCTTTAGCACACAAGGCCTCACGGTTTTGCCTTTGACGATAGGGATGCTAGCCGAAGCCCCCCACACTCACTCGTCAAAACGCGTCA
>NW_015495808.1:0-9579 GCF_000816755.2 Arachis ipaensis
TCAACTAGTAACTATTCTAATAAAAACTAATTATTCAATATATTTTATTTATAAATTATTTTACATAAATATTTCACCTTTGTTTTAAAAGAAAAATTTTGCAAGGTTTTGAATATCAGCTACTAAATATAATCCAAATAAAGCTTTAACTCAGTTTAAAAGTATTAGGGTGTTACAAGCAGTGAGTTTTCTTTTAATAAAATATGGAAACTCAATTTTTTCCAACGTCTGAGAGCCTTCACTTGGCTTCTATCTCAAAATGCCCTCCTAACTATTGAGAATAGAGCTATAAGAAGATTTACTGAAGTAGCAAATTGTCCAAGATATTCAAATAACCATGAGACTTTGTTCCATGTTATGCGCGATTGCCCTTTCATCAGCAGAACTTGGAAGAGCTTGGTAGCAATATTTCTTTCAGACTGATACTCAAGCCTGGATGAAAGAGAATTTGTGGAGATCTCATAACAAAAATAGAACCAGTTAGCCCATTATTTTTCATCAACACCTACAACCTAGCATGAAAACGTATAAATGAACTCATATTTCAAGACTCTCCCTCTAACCCTGATATATTACTTAATCAAGCTATTTAACTGGCCAAAAACTACGAGGATTGTCTCGCCATTTCTGAAGCTAGGGTTTCAACACTGAGTACCAGTAGAGAATATATGATTGGGTGGAAACTCCCAACTGAGGACTGGTTTAAGTTGAATGTTGATGATTCAGTTATCCCCTACCGACAAGCAAGGTGAGTTGTGGTGGTCTGATTAGGAACTGACAAGGCAGAACGATTGCAGGATTCATGATGAATTTGGAGAATTGTTCGATGACCTTGGCTGAGACATAGGGCTTGTACGCAGGGATTAAGCTGGCTCGTGACCTAGCCATTGAAAAGCTCCTGGTTGAGACGGACTCCCTCTGCGCTTCCAATTTTGTCCAGAACTTTGCTTCCTCAAGAGTTGCAGGAACCTCCTACTGCGTGCCATCAAGCTGCTTCTTGCTCATCCATGGAATGTTCGCGTCTCCCATGTCTACAGAGGAAAAAATTTCTGTGCAGATTTGTTGGCTAAGAAGGTTCATCTCTGTCAGATTGGGCTCACCTGTTTCTCTTCTCCTCCAGCGTTCCTTTCTACGGCGCTTATGGCGGATGCCTTTGGGTTAAATTTCTCATAGTGATTTCTATGTAGTTCTCTATTTTTGGGATTTATGCCCCTTTACTCATAAAAAAAAAGAATTTAAAAGTTGTTTGTTCTTGAAAGTTAATAAAGATATGAATTTTAAATTTTTGATTAATTCTTTTTTTTATTTACGTAAGATTGAATTAACCGATTGAACCAACAAAATAGTAATCTAACTAGTTTGATCACTGGTTCGGTTATGACAATTATGTCTCTCTTAATGACAAACATTTTAAAATAGGGAGCATTTAAAAAAAATTAATAAGAGTAGGATAACTTCCCTTTTATTTACAAAATAATTTTCTGTGAGTCCAAAGATTTAAGCTCCCTCATAATAGATGTAGCTAGACAATAATCATGACAATAATCCCAAATCATCCAAAATAAAGCCAAATAAAAAATTCTCAAAACATTTTGAGCATAAAGGTTTATAACATAAACTATAAGTCTCTCTATCCTTATTTTTTCTTTATTCCAATTACTCCTTTTTTTATCACCAAGGGAGCAAATTAAATACCTGCAAATAGGAGTGGCAAGCGAGCTAGTCTGTCCCGTTCCACCTCACCTCATCAAAAGTCCGCCTTATCCTACTTATTGAGGCGATCCCAAATTTTTATCCGCGCTGCCTACTGGCGATTGACGGGCTAAGTTCGTCAATTTTTTTTAATTATTAACCATTAAATATTAAAAATATATATAATTTCACCAACATCTCAATAAACTTATAATTTTTAAAGACATAAAAAATTATAATTTTAAATTCACAAACACTAAAGTATTTATAATTTTAAATATCTAAAACATAATCATTAACCAAAATTTTTTAAATAAAATAATGAAATCAATATTGTTCAACGCAAAATATTATCCAAAATATATAATTAAATATTGTCCAAATATCTAATCAATCAAATATAGTCAAAATTATAACTTAAAGTAAAATGAACAAACATTTTAAATACAAACATAAAAGTAACGTTCCAAATTCAATTATCATCTTAAAGCCAAAAATCCTGCCAGACAAGCTCGTCCCGTCCCGCCAAAATTCATTGATTAAGCGGTGCGGATTAAGCGAGCTTTCATATTATAGCAGTCTTAAATTTCTAGCTCGACTCGCTTTTTTTTTTTTGCGAGTTACACGAGTCGACACTGCGAATCTCGACCCGTTTGCCACCCCTACCTGCAAGCATAGGTTAGATACCACAAAAAAATAATAGCAGTAAAAAAAATATGAATTTAAAGCAGCATATGATCACACAACAAGACGTACGACCTCTTCATCATCTTACTTATCTCAAAAAATATTAAGACCTTAGAATATTGCTTAAAGAGGTAAGAATAGTAGATACAACGAAACAATTGGTAGTGTGACTTTTAAGCCATATAGATAAATGTGTGCTATGTGAGCATGAGGTGAGTGTGAAAAGTGAGAGAGAGACGAAAACGGTGCTTGCAGTTACAAGTGAGGGTTTGTGTGGGGTAAATGGCAAGCTAACCAAATTAGTTAGTGCCCAACGCTATATATATGGAAGATTACATCTGAACAATTTAGCTAACTAATTGCCAGCTAGACTAATACCTGATTGCTAATTAAATATCTAGTAACTAACTCATTTACAAATGAAGAAAAAGTAAAATATCAGCTAAGCCTATCATGTAACACGTGTAACAGCCCAGACCACCCGCTAACACGATATTGTCCGCCGGTTTTGCCTTTGACGATAGGGATAATAGCTGAAACCCCCCACACTCACTCGTCAAAACGCGTCATGCTAGGGAGAGGTATCCACACCCTTATATGACATGCTTCGTTCCCCTCTCCAACCAATGTGGGACCTTACAATCCACTCCCTAACCGAGCCCAGCGCCCTCGCTGGCACATCGATCTGGGCTCCGGCTCTGATACCATCTGTAACAGCCCAGACCACCCACTAGCACGATATTGTCCGCTTTGGCACACAAGACCTCACAATTTTGCTTTTGAAGATAGGGATGATAGCCAAAATCCCCCACACTCACTCATCAAAATGCGTCATGCTAAGAAGAGGTATCCATACCCTTATAAGGCATGCTTCGTTCCCCTCTCCAATCAATGTGGGACCTTACAATATGCCCCCTCAAACTGGCAGTGCTTGGTTGATGGAAATCAAGCATGCCAAGCTTGGATACACAAGAATTAAAAGGAGCAGTGGATAAGGGTTTGGTGAACAAGTCGGCAGTGTGATTACTAGAGCTGATTGGCAGAAGATGAACAAGACCACTAAGCAGCTTATCCCGAATAATGTTACAATCAATCTCAATGTATTTGGTACGTTCAGGGAACACCAAATTGGCTACGATGTGTCTAGCTGATTGACTGTCACAATAAATAGAAATGGGTTGCTGCTGGTCAAAGTGAAGATCGCGCAACAAGTAGCTGAGCCATTGAGCTTCACAAGTGGCTATGACGAGAGACCTATATTCTGCCTCGGAAGAGGAGCGGGACACAGTGGATTGCTTTTTGATCTTCCAAGAAATAAGGGAGGAACCCAAGAAGAAACAAAAACCAGTGATGGAGCGTCTGGTATCTGGACATTGATCCCAATCTGAATTGGCAAATCCAGAAATCCTGATATCAAAATCTACGGAGAAAAACAATCCTAAAGCCGGAGCGGATTTGATGTACTTAAGAACCCGATAAGCTGCTTGAAGATGAACATCAAAGGACTTGCATAAGAATTCGCTCAATTTCCTACAGCAAAACTGATATCGGATCGGGTTGGTTAGATATACCAACCTGCCAACTAATCTTCTATATCTCATAACATCAACAAGTGTAGTTCCTGATTCCTTAGATAGTTTGAGATTGTACTCCATTGGAGTGGTTGCTGGTTTGGCACCCAAGAGGCCACATTCCTCAAGTAAATCTAAGGCATATTTGCACTGATAAAGGGCAATACCCTTTGCTGTCCTTGCAACTTCAAAACCAAGGAAGTATTTCAAATTGCCTAAGTCCTTGATTTTGAACTGCTGGTCCATAACCAGTTTAATGAATTGGATCTCGTTGAGATCATTTCCTACAAATACTAAATCATCCACATAGGCCAAGATCACTGTAAAATATGATTCTGAGTTGAACTTGGTGAAAAGGGAGTAATCATTCTTTAATTGCTTGTAACCATGACTGAGAAGGACCGAACAAAGTTTGATGTTCCATTGTCTGCTTGCTTGTTTGAGTCCATAAAGAGAGTTATTGAGTCTGCAAACTAAGTCAGGATAAGAAAGAGAAAGACCGGGTGGTGGTTTCATGAAAACTGTTTCCTTGAGATCTCCATGGAGGAAAGCGGCATTGACATCAAGTTGATGACAATACCATCCTTTAATCGCTGTCAAAGCTAGAATTAACCTCACGGTGGTAATCTTAACAACAGGATTAAACGTATCTAGATAATCCAGGCTATATCGCTGTGTATAACCCTTCGCAACCAATCTTGCTTTGTATCTTTCAACTGACCCATCGGGATTAAATTTTGTCTTGAAAACCCAACGACAATCAATGGCTTTCTTTCCAGGTGGTAGAGGAGTGAGAGACCAAGTTTTCGTTTGTTCAAGTGCCAAAAGTTCAGTGTTTGTAGCCTATTTCCAACAATCTTGTGCAATAACTTTCTCAAAGGTGGTTAGTTCAATATTTGTAGAAACAGCTAGAGAAAAATTTAACTGGTTAGTGGACAAAGATGCATAAGACATTGAATTAAAAATAGGATATATGCACAACAAAAATCTTGCAAATACACTGGTGCTTTCCTAACTCTGTTAGATTGCCTAATAGAACGTGCATGAGGTGTAATAAAGGTCTCTGTCTGTCTTGGTTCATGCAATGATGGGATGTGTTGCGGACTTGATGCAGGGAGAGCTAATTGCCTATTACTAATGCTTGTGGCTGGGGTATCTAAAGGAGGTCGTGACTGGGAATCAGAAATGGCACTTGAGCTATCTAAATGCATGGATTGACGCTGAAATGTTGGAGTGCAATATGTAAAAGGATCTGGCCAGTGAGTGAATGCAGATGAATTTAGTGGGACAGGATTGGTGCTTGATGGTTCAATGGTGTGCAAAAAAGAAAAATCAAATTCATAGAATGTAACATTTCTTGAAAGAATGAACTGTCTAGTTTTTAAAACATACAAAAGATATCCTTTTAACTCATTCTCTGTAACCCAAAAAACAGCATTTGGTAGCCCTTGCATCTAATTTCTTTCTGTTTTGTGTCAAAGTTGATGCAAAGGCAAGGTAACCAAAAACCTTGAGAGTGTGTAAATTAGGTAGAAAGCCATGTAATTTTCGAAAAGGAGAAATATTCTTCAAAACAAGGCTAGGATTCTTGTTTATCAAATGCACTGCTTGTGCAAGGCATAATTCCAAAATACTTTGGGAATATTATATTAAAACAACAGTTCCCGTGTGATAGCAAGAATACGTTGATATTTTCTCTCAATAATGTCATTTTGCTGAGGGGTTTTCACACAAGATTTTTTATGTAAAACACCTTTTTCTGCATAGAAATTGTGTAAATTGAATTCGGGACCATTGTCCGATCTTATGCACTTTATACATTTTGAAAATTGAGTTTCAACCATTTGAAAGAAATTAGGCAGTAAAGTGGACACTTCAAATTTGTTTTTCATAAACTTGATCCAAGTGAAGCGACTATGATCATCTACTATAGTAAAAAAATAGCGATATCCATGAGAAGATACAATAGAAGTTGGACCCCAAATATCCACATGGATGAGGTCAAAAATGAAATCAGCTATAGATGTGTTGAGAGAAAATGGAGTTTTTTTTTTTGTTTTGTTTTGCTAGATGACAAGGTTCACATATCTGTCTATCATTATTACAAACTAAATGGAAAATTATTTTGCATTGTATGAAGAACTGAGTCAGCCAAGTGTCCCAATCTATTATGCCAAATCTGAACATTTTATGAAGATGTGGATTTTGACTCAATGATGCAATTTTGTATGAAAAATTTTGTTTGTGCTGGACTACGTGTAATGTAATTAGCAGGAGTATGAATAGCAGTGAGTTGGTTTAGGACATATAAACCAGCACTACTTTCAGCTGTGCCAATCATCTTCAATATGTGATGATCCCATATCTAGCACTAGTCATATGAAAATAGAAACAAACAATTCAATGCCTTAGTCATCTTGGAGACTGAGATTAAATTGAATTTGAAAGATGGAATGTACAACACATTATCAAGCTGCAAATCCTTTGAGAAATGTACTGTTCCAGAAATATTTGTAGAGGCAACTAAGCCATCAAGCATGTGAACTACTATGGGAGTGATGTAGGTAAAAGATTGAAAAGCCGTTAAAGAAAAATATACATGATCTGTAGCACCTGTGTCCACTACCCAGGCACTAGATCTAAGAAATTTATTGTTTATGGATAAGGAAATAGCTAACAATGTACCTTTTGTGATTTTGAGGTCTATAGGATCTGAAGAGAAAATTATTTGATTGATTGGGTGAGGCGGTTGTGATGATTGTTGGAGAAAAGACAATAGTGTATTTCTTTGGTGATTGGTCAAGCTACAACTTGAATTCTCACCATCTCTAACATTAGGAGCTTTTGCATCACTGTGTTCATCAATCTCATCAGTGAATGCATGGTTGATGCTTCCAGATTTTTGCAAGTGTGGGGGGAGGCCATGTTTCTTGTAACATGTGTCTATAATGTAGCCTGTTTTGCCACAATATGAATAATGTTTCGTGCTATATCCTCTTCCTTGGGATCTACCCCTACCAGGCGTGCCCCTTCTCCCTCTACCTCGGCCTCTGCTGCCATTGCCACCACTATTTGCATCATATAGGATCTTTGAATCTGACGAGTCAATTAAGGGATTGAGTTGATTCTCTTGCTGAGTTAGCATCGCAAAAATAGTGTCCATGTCAGGGAGTGGTTTGAGTAGCATGATTTGGGTCTTTATAGTTGCAAACTGATCATTGAGGCCGTGCAAAATTCTAGCAATGTAATCTTCACTTCGAAAGGCTCTCATAACACCTAATCCACAATGACAATCGCTGGAACAAATAACACATAACGGATTTGGTATGAAATTATCGATTTCTTCCCAGATTCTTTGCATTTTGTGAAGTAAGATGTGACTCTCAGATATCCTTGTCTAGCATTATACAATTCTTCATAAAGTTTAGAAATGTGATAGAGATCTCCTTGATAGTAGCGCTTTCGTAAATCACTCTATAGATCAGATGCAACGTTCCTCCAAATTACACCCTGTAATATGTCATGTGAGAGGGAAAGATAGAGCCAAGAAAGGACATATGTATTGCAACGGTCCCAAGCATTGTACTTCGGATCAGAGAAATCAGGTTTTGGAAGAGATCCATCAATGAACGAAATTTTGTTTAAGTTCTCAAAACTAACCAAATTGAGTGAGACCAGCTAGTATAGTTTTGAGAGTTCAGACGCACGGAGATTAGGGGATTTCCAGGGTTTTCAGCGGGATGAAGAAAATAGGGGCTATTCTGATCAGTGGAAGGATTAACCGTACCTTGATTTAATCGAGTTTGAAGCTGTGTCAGTTTATGAAGAAATTGAGAAAGAGTATTGACATCGGTGGGAGGGGAAGAACGTGTGGTATTATCAGTGAATGCAGGATCCATTGTTGAAATTAATCGATGTATTGTAGGAAGCAATTGGAGCCAGAGAAGAGTTTCAAGAACAAGCACGAACAAGAAGTAACAATAATCAATGAATCTGAAAAAGATGTAGATCCAGATCTTATTCCCTAAAATTCGCTGATCAGAAACTGTTGCTTGAACTTAGAATCGTGAAACAAAGCAGCTCTTATCAGACTCTATTGTGTGAATTAAAGTGAAAAGGCAGAAGAATGGGGAAGGAATCATGGATCGTAATCGTGTGGTGATGATACCATGTGAAAAGCGGGAGAGAGAAGAAAACGGTGCTTGCAGTTAGGGGTGCACAGGCCCGGTCCAGACCGAAGACCCGGCCCGGGCCCAAAGGATTTTGGATGACGAAGACCCGGACCCGGAGTGGCCCGGGGTGGACCCGGGGAAAAAAATGAAATCAAGCAAGGAAGTGAAGCCAGGACCGGGCCATGGCTCGGGTCACCTGGACCCGGCCCGATGGCCCGGCCATATACACAAAACACGTTACAGAGATTGCAAATTAGGGGCTAGGGCAAGGCACAACACACATTCAGTCCATTGACTCCATTCTCCATTCACTGCCTTCCTCAGTAGCTCAGCCATTCAGGCTCACTCCTACACCCCAAGTCCCCACTCCCCACTCCCCACTCCGGCACTGGCTGTCCCCACTCCCCACGGCACAGGCCGATCCGGTGACCCCTGACCTCATCTTCTCTCCCCACGGCCCACTCCCAGTCTCGCAGCACGCACCACGCAGTCGCCGACTCCTCCCGTTCTCATCTCTTCTCAACCCTCCGCGTTTCACCCCAGTCACTGGCGAGGCCCTTCGTTCGACGGACGACGGTGACGACGTACAGTGCTGCCCTGCTTCTCAGTGACGTGACATTTTTGTGCTTGGCCCGGTCGTCCTCTTCTCTATTACTGCCCCGCCGTTGCTCTGCTCTACTAGTCCTGCCCTGCTTCCTTTGCTTCGCTCTCTTCACCAGTCTTCTTCTCAGGTAAGTAATTAATTTTATTATTTTATTAATATTCTGATTAAGGATTAGGGTTTTTAATAAACAGAATTTGTGAATTTTGGTTGTAGGTATTGATTTTCATTATTAGAACTCTGATTAAGTGTGGGTGTTGATATGTGTTTAGCTGATTTTTGTTCTGATTCACTATTTACTATTTAGCTAATTTCTGGGTTTACTGATTCTTTACTGATTTGGTGTGGGTGTTGATGTGTGTTAAATTATTTGTTTAGCTGATTTTTGTTGAGTTATTCTTGATTACTGATGTATTTACTGATTATTTGTTCTGTGTTTACTAATTTTTTACTGATTACTTGTTTCGTGTTATGATAATTAGTTACTGATTATCTTGTTCTTATCTTGTTCTTGATCACTGTCTACTGTTTAGCTGATTTCTGGGTTTACTAATTTTTTACTGATTAGGTGTGGGTGTTGATGCGTGTTAAATGATTTGTTTAGCTGATTTTTGTTTTGAGTTTTTCTTGATTACTGATGTATTTACTGATTATTTGTTCTGTGTTTACTAATTTTTTACTGATTACTTGTTTCGTGTTATGATAATTAGTTACTGATTATCTTGTTCTTGATCACTGTTTACTGTTTTGCTGATTGTTTACTGATTTTTTACTGATTTCTAAATTATTACTTGTGTTTACTGTATGTTTACTGATTTGTTTTTTCATGTTTTATTATAAGATTTCTATCTTTCTG
>NW_015495808.1:13249-13412 GCF_000816755.2 Arachis ipaensis
TTTGGTTCCTATGTTATCAATATATTTCGTTACTCATGTGATGATTAAGATTTTAAAATAATGCTTTCAACTTAAAACAATAAAAAAAGTACCTTTGTTGTAACCTTAAGTTGTAATGAACATAAACAAGATCATTAAGTTTTTGATGCTCTAACCGATTCCT
>NW_015495808.1:14941-15864 GCF_000816755.2 Arachis ipaensis
CATATTGTTCTTGAGTTTTTCTTTTCTTGCTTCGAAGCTCTTCAATACTTTCATGGAATTGGTGTCTCACTGCAGCTGGCATCTTTCGACAAGACTCAACATCTCCTCCTTTTCCAGCCAAATGAAGCTTAAACCGATGAATTCCTCCACCCCTAATAAGCTTCTCACAATATATGCATAGCAGAATTGTTTTTCCAGACTCCACAACTTATTTACAATGACCCCATGCAGGATCATTTTTTGCTCTATTATTATTTTTTTGGGTTCCGATTGATGCATCAGCAGTTGATCCTTGTTCTTGCGAAGATGGTGTTTCTGATGGTGTATTCGCAGCAGACATTCTAAAAGAATATGGAGTAGCAAAACCGTAAAATTATAAAACAATAACAATCCTAAATTAGTAAATTCCCTAGTTCCTATTCCCTATTCACCAAGACAGCAACCTTAAATGCTTAAATAGTTAAATTCCCTATTCAGCAAGACAAACATATTCATATTTCATAGATTCAAATTTCAAATCAAGCATATAATTCAACAGTTTCATATTTCCAGTACAAATCAACAAAACAAGTAAACAACAAATTTACAACTTACAAGTCAGCAAGGATATTCAGCTTAACAATTTCAATAAGCATATTCAACAATTTCATATTTCAAGCTTTCAACAAGGATATTCAGCTTAACAATTTCAACAAGCATATTCATATTCATAACAGCAAGTCAGCAAGAAGTGTAGAAACAAAGTAAATTTTTCACAGAACAGAGCGGGTGTAATGCATTTTTCACAGAACAATCATTAAATTTAAACTTCTAGTGCAGAACAGAGCAGAAGCAGATTACTCATTACAGAACTGGTCAACTGGAGCTTACCTGTTTCACAGAGTCACAGAGCAGAAGGGCGAGGCAACGGCGAGTTCGACCGG
>NW_015495809.1:0-11788 GCF_000816755.2 Arachis ipaensis
CAAAAAATGAAAAAAAAGTGTTTAAAAATTCTATAATTATTAATTTTATAATAGTAATCACTCTTTTATTTAATAAAAAAAGAAAAATAAAAGTCTTTGGACCGGCAGACCGACCCGTCCCTCCCTGCCAAAACTCGTCAATTTGGCGGTGCGGGTTTGGCGGGTTTTTTTAATTTGGCAGACTCCAAATCCTAGCCCGACCCGACTTTTTTAGCGGATTTAGCGGATCGGCCCGACGGGTTCAACCCGTTTTGCCACTCCTAATGAAAATTGGCATGGATTTGGCAAGGCGGGTGCTTTTTGCAAAGTCGGCCACTTCCCTTTGCAAGGTCGGCCAAAAGAAGCCAGATCGTAACACTTTCTTAGCTAGTGATCGTGCTCCTAAGTGATTTCTGCAGATGCCACTATGGACTTCTTCTAGAATCTCCTCAGTCTTGGAGGTCGGGACGCACTTCAGTAAGGGTGAAGATATTCCTCTTCTATAGAGAACGTTGTAGACCAGACTATAGTTTTGTGCTTTCCTTATGAGTTTGCTTGCTTTCTTTTCTTCTTTAGGGATAATATTGAATTGAGATATTCGATAATAGGAGTTATCCAACCCAAGCTTAGATTGGAGATTGTTAGTTCGTTTGACTTGTCGACTTCCTTGGCCACTTATGGTGTGTGGAGAGTTTCCTAGATCAGACTTTTATTGTTGTCCCCTGTCTTAGTGCTAGCCAGTTTGGAGATGGCATCAGCTCGGCAATTGAGCTACCAAGTAATATGCCTGACCTCTGTCTCTTGGAAGTGTGCTAGCTGTTCTGGTGTTTTTTTCAAGTACCTCTTCATATTAGGATTTTGGCTTGGTAATCCCTATTTATCTGAGAGGTTATTACTTAGGAGTCACTAAACACTGTAACTTTTGTTGCTTCGACTTCTTTGGCTAGCCTGGCTTCATATTCAATTTGGTTGTTAGAGGCTGAAAACTCGAATTTTAATGAAAACTCTACCCGAGTTCCTTCCTCATTCTCAAGAATGATTCCTGCTCTGCTAGGTAAAGTATACTTTTTGTCCCTGAAGTTTGACAAAAGTTTCAAAAATACCCCTAAGTTTTATTTTGTTTCAATTTTGTCCCAAAAGTTTTCGGTTTGCATCAAATATACCCTTGGCGGATAATTTTTCAAAAAATTTAAGACCAATTCAACAACAATTTCATAAGAACAACCCTCAACACAAGCAAATCTGGCATCATTTTCATGCATTATTGTTAGATTGGTCTTAAATTTTTTGAAAATTTATCCGTCGGGGGGTATATTTAATGCAAATCAAAAACTTCTGGGATAAAATTGAAATAAAATAAAACTTAAGGGTATTTTTGAAACTTTTGCCAAACTTCAGGGACAAAAAATATACTTTACCCCAACTTTATTTGATGACCTATCCACATATAATTGCCAAGATGATGGGCTTCCTTGTAGTTTGCCTGTGTATTCGGCTAAGAAGTCGACCAGGTATTGGGATTTGATTGTTGTACGAGATTCATACTTGAGGTTAAATCGGATAACTCCATAAGTCATTGTAGAATTTGACTTGCAATATTTGTTTTTTGGAGGATATGCTTCATCGGCTGGTTAGTTCGGACTTTAAGAGTGTGGGTTTGAAAATAAGGTCGTAGTCTTCTTGAGGCTAAGACGAGGGAATAGGCAAATTTTTCTATTTTTTGATAGTTTGATTCTGCCCACTGTAATTCCTTGCTCGTGAAATAGACAGGTCACTACCCCTCCTTATCTTCTCGGACAAGGGCTGAGGCTACAGCCTTGTTTACAATGGCTAAGTACAACACAAGCTCTTCTCTTTCTTCAGGTCGGGTTAGTATAGGTGGTTGGATCAAGAATTTTTTGAAGTCTTGGAAGGCTTGCTTATATTCCTGACTCCACTAAATTTGATGTCCCTTCTTGAAGATTGCAAACAAGGGTAGGAATTTCAAAGCCGACCTGACCAAGAATCTAGACAAGGCTGCTAGCCTGCCATTTAGCTGTTGGACCTCTTTTAAGCAGGTCGGAATTTTCATTTCCATGATGGACCTCCATTTGTCCGAGTTGGATTTAATGCCTCTTTGAGTGAGCATGATTCTCAGGAACTTTTCTGCTTCTATTGCAAAGCTACACGTCGTGGGATTTAGTCTCATCATGTGCTGCCTTATTGTGTCAAACACCTCTGTCAGGTTGGACAGCAGGCTGGTTTCTTCCCTTGTTTTGACAAGAATATCATCCTCATAGACTTTTATCATCTTTTCGAGTTGAGAGGAAAACACCTTGTTCATTAATTGTTGATACATGGCTCCAGCAATTTCAATTTTCAACCCAAAGGGAATTACCACATAATAGTAATTTGGATTTGGATTCTCTAAAGTTTGAATTTCACTTTAGAGAGTAAAGTGTAATCTTTCACCATTTATTTTATAGGTGGGACCAAGAATAAATATGAGAGAGAAACCATTCAAGGGTAGAAGATCACACTTTACCCTCTAAAGTACAAATTTAAAATTTAGAGGATCCAAATTCTAGTAATTTGCTCTAGGAGTGACGAAAGAGGTATTTTCCTGACCTAGCTTGTATATAGGAATTTGGTTGTATCCCGAATATGCGTCCATAAAGGACAAGTACTTGTAGCCCAAAGTCGAATCTACTAGAGCGTCAATACTGGGGAGGGGATAAACATCCTTGGGACAGGCTTCGTTGAGGTCGGTATAATCGATACTTATCCTCCACTTTCTGTTATGTTTCTTCACAAACACCACGTTAGCAAGCCAGAATGGGTATTTTACCTTTCTTATGAATACGGCTTCCAAAAGTGCTCGAACTTGCTCTTCTATGACTTCTGCCCTTTTGGGGCTAAGCTTTTGTCATCTTTATTAAGCAGGTCATAAGCCCAGGTAGACTACCAATTTGTGGCTCAGGCGGTTGGGGTGAATTCCAGGCATGTCAGAAGCTTTCCAAGCAAATATGTTAGAATTATTTTGTAGGAGCTTAATGAGTTCTTTCTTTAACTGCTACTCTAGATTAGCTTATCTTCCCGACCTCATCCCCGATCTGAACCTCCTCAGTCTTTCTTTCAAGTTAGGGTCTCAATTCCTCACGAACTCGGACAACTCTTAGTTCTTTGGTGTTGACCTCTTTTCCTTTCGTATGCCCTTATAGGTTCATGCTTTCATTGTAGCATCTTCCTGCCAGTTTTTAGTCCCCCTTACAATGGCTATCCCTTCCGGAGTAGGAAACTTCATATAAATGTGAGGGGTGGAGACTATTGCAGTAAGTCAGTTTAGTATTGTCCAACTTATTAGGGCATTGTAAGTTAATGCTACGTCGACTACTATGTAGTCTAAGCTGAAGGTTTTTTATTTTGGGCCCTTCCAAAAGGTGGTGTAAAGAGAAATAAACCCTAGAGGTCAGATCGGAGTATCTGCTAGACCAAAGAGGATATCTGGGTATGCTCTCAAATTCTTTTTCTCTATGCCCAACTTATCAAAAGTTGGTTTGAATAGGATGTCTGCCGAACTTTCTTGATCTACTAGAGTTCTGTGGAGATTTTCATTGGCAAGCATCATTGTGATCACGACAAGGTCATCATGTCCAGGTGGTACCTATTGAGAATCCTCTTTTGTGAAGGTGATGACGAGAAGATCGGGCATCTCAGCTTTCTTACCGACCTGGTAGACTTCTTTCAAATGTATTTCACGGGAGGATTTTATTACTCTTCCCCTTGCAAATCCTCCAGCAATCATATGGATGTCCTTCTCAGGAGTTCGTAACGGTCAATCTCGACGAACCCTGTCTTCTTTATCTTTGTTCCTCTTGCCATGATCATTTGACCTGTCTGCTAAATACCTATCCAACCGACCTTCCCTAGCCAAGTTCTCGATCACATTTTTTAAATCATAGTAATCATTGGTAGAATGGCCGTAGGTTTTGTGGTATTCGCAGTATTCTGACCGACTTCCACCTTTTTGTTTTTGATCGGCCTGAGAGGTGAAATCTTGTCTGTGTGACAGATCTCTTTATAGACGTCAACAAGGGACACTTGTAATTGGGTATAGTCGTGATACCTTCGAGTTTTGTTCGAGCTGTATTGTTCTTTTTTTCTTTGATTCCTTCTCTGTATCTCGAGTTGGATATTGATTGTGTTGTCTCAGAGCAGGTTCCCATAAATGACTTGTTTCTTCCATATTGATGTACTTCTCGGCTCGTTCTTGCACTTCGTACAAAGAGGTCGGGTTCCTCTTTGATATGGATTGGGAAAAGGGTCATTCTCTAAGGTCGTTGACTAGTTCCATAATGACTGCTTTGGTAGGTAGGTTCTAAATCTCTAAGCATGCTTTCTTGAATCTTTCTAAGAGGCTTGGCGCATGCTTGACCTTATCCTTTTGGATGAAAAATCAGGTTAGGAAGGTTCTTGCCAAATCGTCAAAGCACGTGACCGATATAGATGACAAACTATCAAACCATTTTATGGCCACCTTGGTTAACGTAGTTGGAAAAGCTTTACAACGAGTTGCATCCTACACGTCTACCAAATACATGCAGCATTTGAAATTGCTCAGATGATGTCTCAGATCGTTAGTTCCATCATAAAGATCCATGTCTGGGCTCTTAAAGTTTCTAGAAACTTTAGACCGTATAATTTCTTCTATGAATGGATATTCGCCTGTCAGAGACGTTTCTTCTCGGTCAGCTCGAGCTCTCCTACCATCGAAGTCGGACTCCAGTTTCAATAGCTTTTCTTCCAATTCCCTTTGCCGCCGTACCTCCCTTCTCAGGGCTCTTTCCAATTCCCTTTGCTCTAGCTCTTGCTCGAGTTGTTACAACCGACCTTGATGTCTGTGGACAAGTCCCATGATCTCTATGCAATCTCTTGGCCCAGATCCTTCAGATCGGTGAACTTTCGAGCTTATCATGTGCCGTTCCGGGTTTGAAGGATGCACATCTCTGGCTACGCCTTTCCCTATATCGACTCGGGGAGGTATGACTAATGCTCGTTCATCATTATATTGCTCTTCTTCTAGGGCTTTAGAATCAAAAGCAGTGTGTCCATCTTTCGGGATGTCGTCTGCCATCGGACGGGCTTGATTTTCGGATCTCCAGCAACACACCAATGTTCCGAGGTTTACCTGAAGCGGATGAGTTTGTGCCTGAACTTGAGATCTAGACTCCTTTTGTGGTAGCATCCGAAGTCTTCTGATGTCAAGGTGCCGCCTTCCGAGTTCCTTGTGAAGAGCTGGGGGGTGGTTCCTGCAAGGGACTCCGATGCTTAAGTCAGCAAGGGTTTTAGGCACACTATAAGAAAAAAGGTCTATGGCCACATCTTTTTCTTGCCACTCTTTAAAAGCGTGGCCAAAAGGGGTCAATGGACACGCCTTTATAAGGGTGGCGATTGATTAAAGATTTGGCCACATTTTTTTTGCCACGCTTCAAAAGTGTGGCAAAAGGGGTCAGGGACAATGGTCACGCTTTTATGAGGGTGGCAATTGATAAGAGATTTGGCCATGCTTTTTTTGCAATACTTCAAAAGCGTTGCGATAGAGAGAGACAGGTACGCTTTTAAAGTGTGGAGACATGGTTTCGTTATAGTGACGTATTAAAAATATGGTCATTTTCTGTAACTCTTTTGGCACGCTACAAAAGCATGGCCAAAAAGTTCCCAAAAAAAAACTTTCGTTTAGATATGATAAGTTGCATTGCACATCCTGTAACTCTTCAAAACTCTTTCTCCTTCAAAAAACACTAAATCCTTTTGTGCTTCATTGTGTCCCTCTCATGCCTCATCCTAAACATTGACGATTAACCACAGCACTCTGTGAAGAACCACAACACTTCGAACGCATATCAAAACCCCAACATTCCGCAAAGAATCACAGCACTCCGAACGCATATAAAACCCAGCACTCCAAAGAACATCGCCGGCGCTCTCAATGCCTCCATTGGCGCTCCCTCTTTCGGAACTCCCACCATCGCTGCTCCCACTATAAATCCCAAACCCTCCTTCGGCGGTGACTCTCTCTAGTAGTGACTCCCTCGGTGCTCATTGTCCCTCGCAAACCCTTCGTTGATGCTCCCTCCGCCGTCGCTCCCTTCCGACGCTGCAAACCCCTAACTACTTCTACCGCTGCTCCCTTCCGTCGGAGCATTGGAGAAGATTTGTTGTTCAGAGCCACTCCCTTCCGTCGCTCAAAAGAAACCTTTCCTCGTGCTAGGCCGAGCTGGTTTTGAGACCTCTGCCACCACCTACATTGCTTTAATGCTTATTTTGAAAGCTGGTAAACCCTATTTCTTTGCTTCAATGCTGATATTAGCTACAATACCACTATTATGTCTGCTTACATATGTCAGATCTATTTTTGGTTCACCCTTATCAACTTCTCATTAAGTAAAATTGTAATTTCAATAATGAAATCTTAGTTTAGCGCAAGGGAATAATTAAATATTGTTCATTTGGAAGAACTTTAGCCGCTTGCATTTCTAGTGTCACAGATTTGGACTAACATTCCTATTATTCCATCAATTTATTGTCTGGTCAATTTATTATACATTTTGCTGAATCTGATAATAATTCATTATACATTGTTAAAATAGCTGCTGTTTATGGATCATGGATGTCTTAAGCATAAAAAAATTATTGATCTGTTTCTGCCCTTATTGTTTGATTATAATATAAATGTTTGATGTGTTGTTGCCCTTGTTCTATGATGATCATGATGAGATATGTGCTTGATTGATGATGATAAAATTGCTGAATTTTTGTTCTTATTATGTAGATTTTAATGTTTGTCTTCATAAAAATAGTTTATTTTTCTCATTATTAAACGAAAACATGCATTCTTCTATCTCATTTTAATAAGACAAACCAGATATAATATACCGTTATTATAGTTAGCTTCAAAATAATAATCATAGTTTAACATATACACAAAATAGGCTATATTTTTTCCCTTTCTAAATTAAAATCAAAGTACAGCATCATATGGCATTCTATTGTCCTATTTATATGTGCAAAAGAAAATTTCAAAGAACAGAATTTCATTGGATTCAATGAATCAGAGTATATATGTGTATCTCTTTTGATATGCAATTTCTCACCTGACGAAAACCCATTGTAGCCAAACAGATGCAATGCTAATTTCATGGGTACGTTTTTTCATAATATGTTGCAATTGATTTACTATGGTCACATGCACGCATGTTCCTAGATACTAATAAAATGTGGTGCGTGGGTAATTGCTTTAATTTTGTTTTAATTTTAATAATAATCTGATATATTTTTAATTATAATTTTTTGTAATGATATTATATTTTACTTCTGCTTTACTGCTACTATAATACTTGATTAATTTATTGCTAGATTGTTTAATTAAATGATGAACTGTTATGTCAGAATTCTACTAAAAATGCTTGTATTATATGATGACATGTGTCTCTCCTAAGTTTGGTACTATGTCTATTTACAATTTAACTTAGAGAAATATATAGACTACTCACTTGTGTTGTGTTTTTAGATCCTTAAAGATAGATGATTGAATGAGACTGTCGTTCTTGGTGTCCCTGTGAAAGTCACAATCAAAGAGGTATTTTTGTAAAAAGCAAATTCTGATAGATTATTCACAAGATTAATATTTAGTTTACTACATTAAAATAAATTTGGTGGAAGCTGAAATTATTAGTGCGAGATTGAATTCATTTATTTGTTCCCCTCAGAATATTTTAAATTCTGCACTACTATAATATATTTTTAGCCTCAACTAACTGCTTATTTATACTTAATAGAAGTAACACTATCTACCAAAAAAAGTGTATAACCGAAGTACTTTCTTTCATTGAAAAATTCTAAACTAAATGATATCATTAGCTTTTTTCATAGATAAATAAAGAATTAAATTAAAATATTGAAATCATATCACTGTGATGAAAAAATGTTCCATACTCAATAAGGAGGCACTCACTTCAGGACTTTCTTTAAACATTGTTAAAATTTAATTTTTTTTATTATTTTATGGCAAATTCCTTTAAAATATTTTGGAGGCTTGAACAATATTGTTTCTTAGTTAATTAGGGTTGACATATATTTTAAGGTAGATAGAATAAATTTAGAAGATGAAGAAGATGAGGAAGATGAGCTTGATGATGCTACAAATGATAAGGGTAGTGGAGGCAAGCTAATAATAAAGGTACTTTTTTTTGTTTATTTTATTGTCTAATTATAGTTTATATTACTTCTCAATCGGTTTGACTTAAAATTCTGTTATTTTAATCGGACTTAGGCACAATAAAGAAGAAAACTTGTGAAAAGACTATGTACAAAAATTTCATGCCACTGATTTTAATGATCGACGAGAGGTGAAAATTTTTCAAAGACAGACTATAGGTCCAACCAGGGAAATCGTATTTGACCTTAACCAACTTTTGGGCACAACAATTAGAAACTTTCGTTTTGTGAATTTGCTATATACTAGTTAGCATGGTGTGCCTAAAAAAACTCAAAAAGAATATGTAAGAGTATGCCAATGTATGTAAATATGGCATTATGAATAATTTTTTTAAATTTATTTGTTACTTTATTTGTGCTAACCTTTAACATTCTATTGTGTTGTGTTGCATAGCAAAAGTTCGTTTTTCCAATTAGTTCAAAGCCGTGGGTAATGCGAAATTTTTGTTGTGCATGGAAAAAAATACAAGAGCGAAATAAAAAAAGGAACATTTTTTTAAGTACAACACAAAGAAAGAAATGATAAAAAAATCTGACTATTAGAGATCTCTGAGGTTCAATTTCACAAACTAATTCGGTATTGGAGTCTTCCAGCTATCAAGGTTATATTGTCTTTTATTTCTTCCTATGAACCATCAAGCATATTATCATTGGTTCTTTATGTGATTAAACTTGGTGTTTCGAAAAAAGGTGATGTGATTTTGAAAGAATAAGAAAACATGTCTGCTAAGAATAATAATATCTCTTCTTTATGTTTATATTTAGGTTATGTCTAAGAATATTGAAAATAGGTCAAAGCAAATATGTCCTCGCCGAATTGGATCCACAAATTTTGGAATAGTGCGCAAGCAGCTGGTAATATAACTTATTTTTTGTGATTTCTCCTTTATATTCATGTTGTAGTTGTCTAGTTAGTATGCTTTACGTAAATTTTCTCTATGTACTCTAGCACGACTCTAAAGAGAACAGTGAAGAACTATCAAGAGCTAAAGTTTTTATAGCAACTCGCACAAGTAAAAAAGAAAAAGAAATTGATGCTAAAACAAAAATCACAATTGTGAGTTGTTTGTATTTATATTTGGGTTTGTACAATATAAATTCTAAAGTGATTTCTATTTATATTGAGTTAATGTGACTTTGTATTTTATTGGTTGTCACTTTTGATAAACTGAACTTCAGAACCGCATATATAAAGAGAGAAAAAATGATGAGGATGCATTTCTAGGAGTGCTAGAAAAAGACCAACTAGGTCATGTTCGTTGTTATGGGGCTTCGATTACAAGAAGTTCTCTTAAAAAGAATGAGGAGATTCGCCAAGTCAAAGTTGAATACAACAACAAGGTCTCATCATTAGAGAAGAAGATGGATGGTGTATGTGGTTTATTAAAGGTATTGATGCAACAAATCAACCTTGGAATAAGTGATGAAGAGGTAGCAGCCTTAGTGCAAGCTGCCCAAAACTCTCCTTTGGATGTCTCAAGTAATAGACCAAAAAATACTCCTCACTCCTCCGAATCAACTCACATTCCACCCAAAGATGATGTAAGTAACTATCTTTTTCATATTATTGTCATAGAGAGATACTGATAAAAAAAAAAAAGAAATGGTCACTGTCTTATTGCTCCGGACTATTGAATTTTATTTTCCATGTTAAATTTTCTATTTGTAGTTCATGCTACTATTGCTGTTAAAATATGCATTGTTGGTTGTTGAATTTTCTGGTTGTGTACTATTGATTGTTCTTTATTTTGAAGAGATATTTCTGCTTTTTAAAAGAAGGTTAAGAGTGAATAAGAATTATGCATAAATTTAAACATAAAACATTCAATACTTGATGGTAATAGCATTTGGATTTCACTCTATTTGAAAATACATAAGAATACTACTTTGGAATAATGTTTTGATTGCCAGTTTAACAAAGTATAGTATTGACTATTATTTTTTGTCATAAAAAAATAATGGAGAGAGATATTGTGTAGTATTTATTCATGGCAAAAAGATAAATATTGTGAATACAATTGTGGTTTTCAATATATGTCTTCTCATTTTTTGGTAACATATAAGATGCACTAACACAACAATATTTAAAATTATGCAGAACAGTGATGGAAATAATTTCTTTCACAATGGATGATCAATAATCATGAAATTTTATATTTTGTAATGAAGAATGTAAAGAAAGTAGATAAGGTAATATTTGTTGGAATTCTAATTCATATATTAGAAATTTATGGGTAGTTATTATAACTTTGATTTTTGGTATTTTGTTAGAGCATGTCATGTGATCAAACACACTTTTTTTGGTGACAAGTTTACGAAGGTTGGATTAGTTGATTTAAAATTTACTAGTTATTATCTAAATTTTAAAATTATATCTGAGTTTTGTAAAGTTTTATTACGAAGATTAAAAAAGAACAATAAACTACTGAACAAGCTTATAGCCACGCTTTAAAAAGTGGCATTATTGTATAGTAGTCATCAACAGCTACGCTTTAAAAGCGTAGCCATATCTCTCATTATTGGCACGCTTTAAAAGCGTAGCTATATCTCTCACTATTGGCACGTTATAAAAGCGTACCCATGTCTGGCACATACGGCCATGACAATCTATAAAAGCGTGGCAAAAAATAAAGCGTGTTCATAGGTCACCAAAAGCGTGGCGATAGAGCAACCGGCACGCTTGCAGATGTGACCCTTTCAAAAGCGTACCAGTAGCTCAAAAAACGTGGCCAAAAACTATCGCTACATTTTTTCTAACTTTTTGTACGCTTTAAAAGCGTAGCAAAATTGATGTTTTCTTGGAGTGGTAGGTTTTTAGTAGATTGAAATTTGAAGAATATTTGAGAATATTAGCGTATTATAAGTGTAGATATAGAATCAATAAACTTTTTGAGTAGTCCCACTTTTGATGGTATAGATTATTTACTCCCCTTAGTAGGGAAGTTGTTGGGATCTCTTTTTTAGATGAGTAGGAGTGATAGTAGGAGTTGGTTACTTATTTAGATAAGTAGGATTGAACTCACGTCGTTACGTCTAACCTCTATGAAGTCGAGTGAATGTCGACTTAACTAATATTTGTAGATTTGAAATTTATTCATTTTGAACCTGCTCAGATAATAGGCCAGAATATAAACAACAGTTATATTATATATCATGGGTGCATTGTATTTATATATTGTGTTGCAACAAGTTTGAGACAAGGGTCCACCAAGCAGTTAAAGAATGTGGATAGGTATAATTGGTTAGCATAGGTCAAAGTTAGTTATTTTCTTTTTGAGATTTGTTACTCTAAGTTGGACTGAGTATATATGAGTGTCTAGGCTTGAATTCTTAGATTACTTCTTTCCCAAGTTACCAATTAAGTCATTGTTGCTCTGTTCTTGTTGTAATTTTAGTTAAGATTCTCAATTTGCTTGGACTCTAGAAACCTCACATGGTATGTAATCTAAAGAAAGCTATTTATTTCTTGAAAGAAGGTCCAAGGGCTTGGTTCAACACTTTGACCGCCACTTTTGAACAATATAATTTGATTTTATAACATCAAATTTGAAAT
>NW_015495810.1:0-10643 GCF_000816755.2 Arachis ipaensis
ATTATTATTATTATTTTAGAATTTAACACATTTAATAATTTTGAAATTCATAAATACTTTATTATACATCACACTTGAAATTCAGATGTATAGAAAATAAAATTCAACAATAAGTTTTTTATATTATTTATTTACATGAATACTTAACAATCCCACATATTAAACTATTCCATCATTGATCAAATGATCAATATTTCTTTCAAGATCCTCAAAAAAATCAGATACATAATAATGAGTGGTGGAATTTGCAGCATCATTTGAAACGAAATTCGTCTCCTTTCCTTTGTCGTCCTTTTTCAAGGATACTTGATAAAGATCGACTAGGTGCATTGGGGTACGACAGGTATGCGACCAATGGTTCTTTTCACTACAACGGAAATATATATCATCTGTTGATTTATTTTGCCTAGTATTTTTTTCTTTATCCCACTTCTGGTGAGATCATTTCTTGTGAACATAATTTTCCTTCCTTCCATCATTTTTCTTGTTGCCAAAACTTTGCCATTTACCTCTTCTAGGGTTATTATTTGTCGCATTTGCTTCAGAAAATGGGGCGGCGCTAGCTAGGCGCGCTTCATGATTTTTTAAGAGCAACTCATTGTTGCGTTCAACAACAAGAAGGCAAGAAATTAGCTTATAATATTTTTTAAATCATTTTTCTCGATACTGCTGTTGCAGGAGCACATTCGAGGTATGGAAGGTCGATAAAATTTTCTCTAAGGTCGATAAAGTTTTCTCTAACATATCATTAGCAGTTATCTTTTTCCCACATAATTTCATTCGTGAGGTGATTCGAAATATTGCTAAATTATATTCATTTATGGATTTAAAATCTTGTAGACGCAAGTGCGTCCATTCATATCGGGCTGAGGAAGTATCACTATCTTTTGATGATTATACCTTTCTTCAAAGTTTTCTCACAGATCTGTAGGATCTTTTAGTGTGAGATATTTATTTTTCAATCATTCATCAAGATGACGACGAAGGAAGATCATGGCCTTAGTTTTATCCTTCTGGAATGCATTATTTTCAGCTTTAATGGTATCTCCAAAATTCATTGAATCAAGATGGATTTCAGCATCTAGTATCCATGATAAATAGTTATTTTCAGATATATCAAGAGCATTAAATTCAAGATGAGAGAGTTTTGACATAATAAAAATTTGTTACATGAGTCTTCTTAAAATTTGATCAAAGTCTCGTGCTGATAACGTGTTGTAAAATAAATAAGGAAGATCAAATATATATAAAATAAAAAAGCGTAAATAGATAACTTTATTATTAATATTTACCAATATAATTATTTCAAGGCAACAATTAATGAATGCTAAATAAGACAACTTATAACTGTTTTTGACTGATTTTCTTTGGTTACCAAATATTTTTGATATCTATTAATATATGTAGCAATTTATTTGCAAAAGAGAGAAAGAGAAGAATAGTATAAAGAAAGAGAGAAAATAATTTTATTATTACTGCTGCTGTGTATATTCTGTCTCAACTACCCTCTCTTATTTATATACATATAAGGAGTCACTTTTTTAAACTTAATTAATTGTAATTTCTGTTGATATTATGATGAAAAATGGGCATCCGCTTCAAATTATGTTATCACAACAAATAAAATAAAATTTATTTTCCTAAAATAAAACATTTATTTAACCTCTTATTATTGAGTCAATATTTTACTGGTTAAATATAGAATTGTTAGCTCGACTCTTATCCCTTACCTTCCCTAAATATAGATTTTCTTTATTTTTGTATTTGTTAATTACTTAATATTTTTGGAAAAAAGAAACGGTGTGTACTTGCTCATCCTCATCTCTTACCTTAAAATGCTTTTGTAAAGGCACTCGTAAGTCGTAAACAGGCTGCATGAGTTCCCATATTCTCTCCCCCGACCTATTTTCTCGCCGTATCTCTTCACTTTTCCTACTCTCCAAACAACAAAACAAATCCGCAAACGAGAAGAACCCGTAGATTCCAACGCGCACCCCCCTTCTTTCACTTTCTCTTTCTCTCTCTTTACGGCACACTAAAAAACAACACCAGTAACCGCATTCCACATTCCCTTCACTCTCTTCATTCTTTGTCTTCTTAGTTCTTACCCTCTCACTTATCAAATTCACTTTCACTTTTTCCTTTTCTTTATTTTCTTCTCTCTCTCTCTCTCTCTCTCTCGCACATTCCGATTCAGATCTCTTCACTGCCGCTCAGTTCAGTTCAATTCACTCCTTGAATCATGAGCCGTTACGATCCCAATCCCTTCGAGGAAGACGAAGTTAATCCGTTTGCGGTGAGTTTTCCCCTAACTGCTTTACTTTATTTTATTTTTTAATTTTTTTTATTTAGGAACTGAAGTTTCATTGTTTAACTTGATTCCGTGTCTGTTTCAATTGATATTTGGATGTTTCTGGTTTGCGAATGCGTAAATGATGCTGTCTTTTGGTTAGTGGATTTGATTTGACTAGATCCGTTTGTGGTGTTTGAGATCATTCATGAACTGAAAAATCTGTGTTAAATCTTGTTTGGATGTGGTTACCTGTAGTGATATATGTATGAATCTGTAGATGCCATTAAATGTAGCTCTTGAATGAATTTCGGTATATAATGCAGATTCGAGGTTCTTCAATTTTGTGTATAAAAAATTGTCCTCAAAAAATAAAGCTTAATATCCAAATAACTGTTGAGAAACTTGTTTTGTTGTATTTGTTACTTCACTTTTTCTCTAACACTATTAATGCTATTGAATTGATTTAAGGATTTGAGATACAGAACTATGATATATTGTGATAATGTTTCATAGGTTTCTCAATGACATCATTAATATGCAATGTCGTACATACTTGAAAGAAACTATCATTTGTCTTCTTATTGCAAGCTTCCTGCATAAAAAATTGGGGTCAATCGTTTTACCTTTGAACTTCCATATGTCATGATACTATCTGTTATACTGGATTAAAAAAAAAGCATGTCTAATAAATTTCAAATGTCAATGGATATGTTAGTAAGAACTGGATAATTCTTGTGGTATCCACAATATCACTGAGGCCACTATTTCGGATGAGGTTAACTTATTTCTAATTGTGCTCACCTGCTGTGCCTATACCTAAAAACGAAGCACTTGAAAATCTGCAAATGCACCTACCTAATGGAAGAGTCAATGCCTTGTTTCAGAAGAAGCATTGGGAGCCTTTCTCTCCCCATCCCTAATGCCTTCAATCTTTTCCCAACCAGCCATTTTGTTTAAAACCGAATTGATATTTGTTATTTCTAATTAATCGTTTTGTAGTTGTGTATTGGAGATTGTTAAGTAGCAATTGATAATTTAATTATATAATGATGATTTGAAACTGTAGATATGCCACCTCACACATACTAAGTTCTTGTACTCTTGTTTTCTGATTTGATTGTTGTTTTAATGACAAAAAACTTATGCATTTTCATTAATTATATTAGGCTGGAAAAAAAGGTACAGGGCAGTCAAGTTATGGTGGAGGTGCCTTTTATACTACTGTAAGTTTTTCCTTTCCTCTACTGAGGTCATTGAATTAATATACCAATATAGCATAGGTTGATTCATGTGTCATAATCCACAACTGCTCAAATGCAAGTTCATGGTGAATGGTCATGGGTTATTCACCTATTCATGTGAAATAGTGAATGAGAACATGTTTTACTCTTTGATGGACACATAATGTACATGTGTACTTCCTTTGGATGGTTCCTCAATTTTTTGTAGCCATAGGCTGATGTAGCAAGATGTTAGCCTCATCCAAGATGATATGAGTGGTGGGAATGTTGGAAGACAGTTGTCTCAGGTCCTTTGTAAAGCTAAATGTTGTTTTAGTATATTTGAGCATGGGGTTGTCAAGGTGAAGATTGGGCAGAATATGTTCATAGAGTATAATTTGTCTAGGTGCCTTAGCAGCAAAGTTTACCATGGTTCCTTGGAAAGCTTTCTTAAGATATTCTTGGTTGGGAGTTTGGAGGCTGTAAAATGTACATTTGATCAATGAATAATATAAGGAGTGGAGGTTGCTTCTTTTGAATTGCTGTTCTATATGCTTCCAGACTTCTTAGTTGAATAGCATAAGTTCGCAAACAGAACTTAATGACATGATGGCAGGCCTAAGAAATATGCTAAGGGTCAGTAAGAGCCAAGTATTGTGCTGTCTCCTATTTTTTGTTATGATGTCTTATATCTGAGAATCCTAGAAGTTTGCTATCATGGAGTTTGGTAGAGATAGCCCTATGTGGTGTTTGGAACCACAACACCGCATTGTTATTAATGGTATCGATATTAATGTTGACCAACAAAGGATTTAACCAAGTGAGCTCTGAACTAACATATAAGTTTATCAAGAGGAGAAGAGGTTCTACTCAAGGAATGACTTTGGAATTGAAAATATGATCTTAGACCAAATATGAAGGAGCAGTTAGCTGAAAGATATTTGATTTAAATGTCTTCTTCTTTGTCATCGGGAGTCATTTTCTAAGACTATTATTTATTTATTTATCTACTTCTACTGTATCTACTATATATCATGAGAATTGAGAGAAGTTTGGTACATAAATCCATTAAAAAAAACGAAAAACCTTTTGCTATTTCTGAAACTTGAACCCCACACCTCTTAATTAGAATGTAAGATACTATCTTAACTAATTTCACATTTGCTGTTATTACACACATTTAGTAAATAAAAAAAAGTAGATTAATTGGCATGAATGTGCATACTAATAACTAGTTTATTTATAACATCTGTACTGCGTAAGAGGTTATTAACACACGTTATCTTCAGAACCCTGGAAGTGTTCCTGCAGCAACCTCAGTGCTCTCACCACTTCCTCCTGAGCCATATGATCGTGGGGCAACTGTTGAAATTCCTCTTGATAGCTCAAACTCAAAGGTTGACTAGATTATGAAAAATGCTGAAATAAATGTCTGAACTATATATCCCAATTCTGTTGTTCACTGAATATTTGATTATGCCCTCTTCAACTATAGGACATTAAAGCGAAAGAGAAGGAACTTAAAGCTCGAGAGGCTGATTTGAAAAGAAGGGAGCAGGTGATTAATTTTCATATCATGTTTGGTAGCTTTAGGAACAAATATGAATGGCTTACATTTTATGAGTTAGAGCCTTATATTTGTCACATTCAATGTCATATAGGACTATTGATTTTGCTAAATTTTAAGAATCTAACGATTCTCTGTTATTCATGAACCTAATTGTTTACAGGATTGGCTGTTGTTAATTCTATAAACATGGCTAGTTGTTTTCCTCCTTTTCAATGTATTGATATTGATACTTATTGTATAGTCGGTAAACATTCTGTTTAGAATTCAGTTCAGGTTACACTAAATCTCAGTATTTTCTGATTTTTAACGTCACACGTTCACTTTGTCCTTGCTTTTCATTTAGCTGCTATGTTATGATACCATATGTTTTGTTGGAAATTGACAGTCTCATTATATTTTATAGGAAATAAAACGAAGGGAAGACGCTATATCACGCGGTATTTCATTTTGGATTCCTCTGTTTGAAAACCATTAAAATCAATATTTGTAGTTTAGCATTTCTCACATCTTTCTGTTTGCAGCTGGGATAGTTATAGAGGAAAAAAATTGGCCACCATTTTTCCCCATCATTCATCATGACATTGCAAATGAAATACCAATACATCTTCAAAGGACCCAGTATCTTGCATTTTCAACGTGGTTAGGTATGTTGAACTCTTAAGGTGTTTTCTAGAATTTTTTAAAGTCACAACTACTTTCTTTTTTGCTTGGTGACTGATATAAAAGCTTTTAGTATAATTTGCAAGGCATCTTCATATATGCTCAACACAACTACAACTTACACTGATATCATAATTGAAATAGAAAAATACTCGTGGTTTTTTTGCCTTACATGTCCAATGTGGGTCTCTAATTTAGTTTTTCCACACATTTTTTTACCTGTATTTCCTTCTTATTGGATGTCCCTAAAGCGACTATTGCATATTTATATTTGTTTTATGCCAGTTGAATGAAATACCTATGCTTTGGAATATAATACTTTCTTCTTCTTTTTTAAGCTATGTTGAAATATTACTTTGTTTCCTTGATACTGAAGCAAATGCTGAACTTAGTCTCTAAATTAAGCTCCATGTATTAAGTTTAAGACAAGGGAAAAAAATGTTGGTTCTATAGGAGGTGCAGGTTCTATCTTAGAGGGGTAAATTGGAGACCATACCATATCACAAGTCACACAGGTTAAGCGTGTTATGGCCATCGTACAAAACAACAAAGAAAGAGTGAGGTGTAAACCATAGGATTCTAGCTGGGTAGATGAAATGGAGGAGTGCTTTGGGTTGTTTGTAATGGAAAAGTACCACTCAAACTGAATGGAGAAGTTTATTACACAATTATAGCAATTGTGGCTAACAAGAGAATACACTCAGTTTCGCATTGATGACAATGTTATGTTAGATAAGCAAACAAGCCAAACCAAATAAGATCAAGAACGAATGCATTAGGAACAAAGTAGCAGTAATGCCCTAAAAGAGAGATCTTGAATAGTATGGGATGCCCAAAATCCCACATTGATAGTATGAGATGCTTGCTGTATATTCAGGAGCAGAGGATCCTTTATAGTTAGCTTTTAAGGGTGTGGTTCCTCACTTCCTCAGATGCTTATTAATGTTATCAGATCTGCTGGCGACAGCACAAAGACAGCTACTTGAGGAGGGTTTTGACCGGGAAGAGTTCGAGTGAAATACCACTGACCAAAGTACTGCACAATGCAGCTGCCAGGTTGTTGGCTTTCTTGGGGCAGTGTGTCGATAGAGAACTTGGTTAGCATGGGATGCCCAAAGTCCCATATTAGATGCTTGGCGTTGTATTAAATATTTAGGACAATGGTTCTCCCCCTTCATATCCACTTTCCCTGGGTGCTTATCATGGCCATTCCCATAAGAATTCAGTAAGATCTCTCCTTAAGTGGTTTGGTCATGAGTAAGGAAGACCTATAGAATTCCCATTGAAGAGTTACCCAGTAGTTAGAAACGGAAGGACCAAAGGAGTTGAAGAAAAATTATATGTACCATTAAGACTGCATAGATTTGTAGACATAGTTTGTAAGTGGCCATTATGGCTTTGTTTGATCTATGTAGCTAACCCAAACTTCTACGATAAGATTTGGTTGTTGTTTAATTAAGTGAAAGCAACTCAAACTGTTTTTGTTCCGGTGAAATTGTTTTCATTTCTATCACATCATGTTCTATGGACTATAACAATCTACTTGCATGTAAAATAGGCATTGCTAATTAGTTATAGTAGTTCTGTGAGATCTGAAATGTGTCCCTCGCCCATGTTTCTAGATGTTTTTTGCATGGTTATCTTTTTAATATATATTTAATTTATCTTCATGTAATCACTGTAGAGTGTATATGCCTGTGATTCTGTGAATTCCTGAATTTTTCAACTTTGTACCACATTGCAGGTTTGGTTTTGTGTCTTACATGGAATATTGTGGCAGTAACTACTGCTTGGATCAAAGGAGAGGGTATGTTCTACTTATTACAACTTGATATTGATCCCTCACTCGTGTAAGTTCAGGCTTAATTTACACGCAAGGATTTGTCTTTTCTTGTAGGTCCAACGATCTGGTTTCTCGCTATCATCTACTTCATATCTGGGGTTCCAGGATCCTATGTACTGTGGTATCGCCCTCTTTATCGTGCAATGAGGTGGTGTTCCCTTTGATTTCATGCAATTTTGTAGTTTTGTAAAGAGGCAGTTGGACTATTGTGTTGCTTCACCTTGTATCGAATTGTATCAGAAAAGCATTGACATGTAAATGCTTTAGTATCAGGATTATCCACTTGTATAAAATTCTCCATTTATTTTATAATTTTATTCCCCATTGTGGTATCATTTCCGTTTTATAATTATGTGTTTCTCTTGTTTCAGGACTGACAGTGCTCTGAAATTTGGCTGGTTTTTCTTGTGTTACCTGGCAAGTTTTTAACACTTTCTCACTGCAGTCTGTGTAGTCACTCGTTTTACAAAAATTTTAAGTTCATCTGAATTATCCATTTTCTCTATGCAGATTCACATCGGCTTTTGCATTTTTGCAGCAGTAGCTCCACCAATTATCTTCAAAGGAAAATCTCTCACGTGGGTATTCTAATCTTGCATTGATTTGTACATAGTTTTGCACATGATATTCTTCTCTGCCTGTTCTTTTTATTTGAGTTTTGGTTGCAAGGAAAATGGTTGGAATGGCTTCATTATTCAGCTTATTGATTTCTTTTATGGGGTTGTCCTTAAACTATTTAACTGAAGGGGCATAAGTTGCTAGAATTTGTTCTCTGCACGATTGTGTCTACTTGATATAATAACAATCCTATGTTCCTCTTTTTTTTTTTCCTTTACTTTTTCTTTTTTTTTTTAACATTACTGTTGATGGTATGTCTTCATGATTTCTTGTAGATCATTTATATGACAAGTCAATAGATTATCTCGGTTTTCTTCTGTACCCCCCAAAATAACAAATTTTGATAGTGCGCTATTCCACTTCTACTGAAACTAACGGTTGTATTTTATGTTATTATGTTGTGCATGACAGAGGGATTTTGCCTGCAATAGATGTTTTGGGCGACAATGCACTGGTTGGGGTATGTACTAATTGTGTATTTATTGGGTTCGACAATATCATTAATTTCTTGGATGCTACATTAAATGGATATTATCAGTTCAAAGTCGTGATTTCATATTGAAATAAGGTTAATATTTGTTCTAAATTGCAGATATTCTACTTTATTGGGTTTGGATTTTTCTGTCTGGAGTCGCTGCTCAGCGTCTGGGTTATTCAGGTTTTTATAATCTTAAAGCAGTACTTTGGTATTCTATCTTGATTCATAAGCTTTTTCTTACTATGTTTATTTACTTGCAGCAAGTATACATGTACTTCCGTGGAAGCGGCAAGGCTGCAGAGATGAAGCGTGATGCTGCTAGAGGGACCATGATGGCAGCACTATGAGGTGGCACTTGCAAATGTTATACCCAGAATTTGATTTCCTCGGTTACTCAGTATTAATATTTTCATGTGTTTTTTCCGTAGGTTTTGGCCTTGGATTGAATCAAACACATATTAAGATAGAAGTTTTAGTTGTTCATACATACAATGATACAAACATTTGATGGCTCCCTCTTGACAACTGACTTTGTTTCAAAGAATATTTGTTTATAATTGTATCAACAAATGGTTCATTGATTCAACTGAGTTCATGTTTTGCTCTCTTGACAATCGGATCAAGGCACTCGGCAAAAAGAACGAACCAGAACAGCCGGTTAATAATATAGCGCATAATTAATCAATAAATTCTATATGTGGTTAGGCCTTTGTTATGGGTAAGTTCATAAATAGTAGGTCGCTATGGTAGTTTACATTGTAGATGGTGTGTTAATGTATGATAGGGTTGGAAGGTTATATAGAGCTTTTTTTACAATAGTATATAAGTACCTTTTGGAATGATCTTACAAACAAGAAAAGAATCATATTAGTCAATTAGTTCGCTCTTTCCTTTTCCATAGCTTTAGCCGATGATTTTGAATTACTTAAGTTTTGGTTCATACTTCATAGCACTATCAAATAATTTGGTTTAAGTGGTTGGCAAGTTATGACAATATTAGTGTCTTGAATGCACACGTGAAGAGTATTATAATGATCACTAAATCAAATTCGTTTAGATAATTTTTTAAGTAGTGAGTTTGAAAATAATTTTGTTATAATAATATGCAATTAAATGTGTGTATAAAATTTTTGTACATTATCAACACAAAAGATAAATTAAAAAAAATAGTTGTGGTAGTAAAGTAATATTTTTGAACTCGAGTATGGAATAATTTCAGGAGATTACAATTATGAACACAGGGTGCATACGGGTTGAATGAGGTCAAATTTGATTATATTTCAATTCAACTTGAATATTTTATTAAGTCTGTTTTAAAGATTCAGATCTGAATCTAACTCTAAATTAAAGCACAATATTATGGATTAAATTGGAGGAAGAAGGGACAAAAGTACACCTGAAAGTTCATACGTTGGACAGTAATACACTTGAATCGTTTAATGAGTTATGCGTGCACAATAATTATACACTCCGGTGCATAGTTGTAAAAACCGGTGAACCGAACCTTGTACTGGTCCGGTATATTGACCGCTTAAGGAAATGAACCGGTCAAAACCGGTACGAACTGCTCAAACCGGTCAAAACCGACACGGACCAGAACTGAACCGGTCAACCTGCGTACCGATGACGTCACGCTGACGTCAGCATGCGGGTTTGAAATTTGGAAAAATGCATTGCAGGGAATAGAAGTCAAACTTGGATCTCCTGAATTACAAACCAAGTTGGCAACCACTACACTATCCCATTTCATTAGTATTGCTAATGCTTTTTATAATATATATTTCAATTCTTTATAACTAATACATATATACATATACATGGAAATACTTAACTCAATATTTTTTAAATTAATTATTTTTTAATTGAAGTACAAATTAATTAATTTTAAAATAAAAAATAATAATGAATATAAAAATAAAATAAAAATTATTTATTCTGAGAAAAAAATTAATTTATATAAT
>NW_015495811.1:0-321 GCF_000816755.2 Arachis ipaensis
TGCCGGAGATGAGGCCGTTACGGCTCGCCTTCAGGTGTCCTCCTCGGGATAGGGTCTTTTAAAGAACGAGGGTCAGCACGACGTAAAAAAAAATAAGAAAGAAAAAAAAAGAAAAAAACAGGGAAAAAATGAAAAAAAAATCGGAGGAGCCTGCCAGAGATGATGCCATTACGGCTCGCCTTCAGGTGTCCTCCTTGGGATAGTGTCATTTAAAGAATGAGGGTCAGCATGACGTAAAAAAAAAAAAAAAAAAAAAACCAGAGGAGCCTGCTGAAGATGAGGCCATTACGGCTCGCCTTTAGGTGTACTCCTCAGGATAGC
>NW_015495811.1:397-563 GCF_000816755.2 Arachis ipaensis
TCTTTCAGGTGGGATAGGGTCATTTAAAGAACGAGGGTCAGCACGACGTAAAAAAAAAAACGGGAAAAAAATGAAAAAAAAAATCAGAGGAATCAGAGGAGATGAGGCCATTACGGCTCACCTTCAGGTGTCCTCCTCGGGATAGGGTCATTTAAAGAACGAGGGT
>NW_015495811.1:3553-8566 GCF_000816755.2 Arachis ipaensis
AGTAAAAGTTTGCCTCAAACTTTTACTCAAACTTTTACTCAAGCTTTCATGATTCCAAACCCGGTTCACTTCGGTTCTTCTCCAAACTCCAAGAGCAATCAACCAAGGCCTCTATCAACCCAATTCCATCAAGAGCAAAGGCCCAATTGAAGGCTTGAAGACCATTTGAAGAGAGTGTATAAATAGCATAGGATTTAAGGTTTTGAGAGAGCTTTTCTTTTAGTTTTCATAGAGAGTTTTCGGAGAGCTTTTGGTGTGGAGTGAATTTTAATTTCTAAGTCTCGGGGAAGGAGAATTGAATTCCCTTCCTCTTAGTTTTCTTTCTTTCGTCCAACGTTTGAGCAAAAGTTTGACCCCAAACTTTTGCCCAAACGTTGGTAGCAGCAAAATAGGGTGGCTGATGTGAAAAGTTTGAGTAAAAGTTTGCCTCAAACTTTTACTCAAACTTTTACTCAAGCTTTCATGATTCCAAACCCGGTTCACTTCGGTTCTTCTCCAAACTCCAAGAGCAATCAACCAAGGCCTCTATCAACCCAATTCCATCAAGAGCAAAGGCCTAATTGAAGGCTTGAAGACCATTTGAAGAGAGTGTATAAATAGCATAGGATTTAAGTTTTTCGGAGAGCTTTTCTTTTAGTTTTCATAGAGAGTTTTCGGAGAGCTTTTGGTGTGGAGTGAATTTTAATTTCTAAGTCTCGGGGAAGGAGAATTGAATTCCCTTCCTCTTAGTTTTCTTTCTTTCAATTTCAATTACAATTGTCTTGGATCTTGGGTTGGAGAATTGAAGGAAATCTATTTCAATCTCATCCTGAGATCTCCCTGTTTCATTTTACTGCATAATTAAATTTCCATTTTGGTTAATTGCTTCTGTCTTCTACTTTCTCTGCAATTTACAATTTACAATTTCTTTGCAATTGTTCTTGTTGGATCTAGGAAGGCATTGAGATCTAGACTTGGTTATCTAGTCTCTTGAGTCCTGAGATCTGAATTCTCATTTTACTTTCTCTGTTTAACGCTTTTCATGCTCATTTACAATTCTGTTTTTAGATCCGATTCAATCCAAGTCATCTTCTATTTCTCTGTTTGTTGCAATTTTACTTTGGCTTGTTTAATTTCTGCAAATCCAATTCCCAATTCCCTTTACAATTCAAGCCATTTACATTTCTTGCACTTTAAGATTCTGCAATTTACATTTCTTGCGTTCTAAGTTTCTGCCATTTAATTTTTTGTTCTTTAAGATTCAGCACTTTAAATTTCAGTTCTCTTTAATTTCATGCAATTTACCCATTCCCTTTACTTTCTATGCAATTTAAATTCTGCAAATCACAAATCTCTCAACCAAATCTTGATTCGCTTGAGTAAATCAACCACTAAACTAAAATTGCTCAATCCTTCAATCCCTGTGGGATCGACCTCACTCCCGTGAGTTATTATTACTTGATGCGACCCGGTGCACTTGCCGGTTAGATTTGTGTGTTTGGAATTCGTTCTCCAAAAATACACATCAAGTTTTTGGCGCCGTTGCCGGGGATTGATTAGATTGACAATGATTAAGTGAGGTGGTGATCTAGATCTAGCATTTTTATTTTCTGTTTCTCCAATTTTGACTAACCCACTAACTGTTTGAATTTTTGCCTAAACTAACACTAACTTTGCTCTCTCAGTAGAGTACATTGCTTTTTTGGTTCTGTGTCTGTTTCTTGTTGTTCTGTACAACAAAAGCAATTTTCTTCTGATTTTCTCTCAAAGCCTATTAACTGTTTGACACATTGTGTCAACTAATCCTCTGACTACATTCTGGCATGAGAATATCCAATTTTCATTTGGATTGTTTGTGATTGTGCAGGTCATGGAGGAAAGGAATCCTACAGCAAAAGGAGAAAAACTGAGGCATTATGATTTCCAGCCTCCATAATCAAAGAGCAAGATGTCAAGCTAGTCACAATAAAAGAGCGCTTGTTGGGAGGCAACCCAACCGGAGGTAACCATCTTTTCATATCTATTTCAATAAAAAGGTTAATTAGTTTTATCTATATTGCAAGAAACTAAGTTTGGTGTTGCACACCAAAACAATCTAAGGGAGAATGATGGATTCTAAGTTTGGTGTTCCACCAAAATTTCATCATAAAACGCATTTTCACTCTCTGCATAATGTTAGCTTCAAGCATTTAGATAAACTAGTTAACTATTCTGATGTTTCCTAGTTTTCAGTTTTATTACTTTTGAAAAAGAAAAAAAGAGTTTCACATATGGTTAATCTAATGCATAAGAACCAGTGGCAAGGTACTAAGTTTGGTGTTCCCACACCAAAGTAAGTACAAAAGCCCATAAATAAATCATGCAGGCTAATCATTGTTTCTAAGTGCTTGGGGAACAAGCAACTTTCAATATCATTGCAGAGGTCCATACAAGTTTTTGGAAGGATTAAGCATCATCAATCAAGGGAATGAAAGAGAAATGTGAAGACCAATAATGATGATGATGATAAGAAGGAAGGCAAGCGAACTCCAAAAGGTTGTATTGTTCAGTGATTATTTTGTATCAGATGCTGCTAAATTGAAAGTTACATAATACCCCTGCTTGTCTGCATAGTGTAGTTTTTTTTTCTGCTATTCAATAATTAAGATGTTTGATTGTTCACAACACTACACTTTTAAAGTTTGCATGCACTCAAGATTTCAAAAAAATGCATCACAAGAAAGTTCTTTGAAAAGAAGGATTGAGGAATTAAACAATTTTGAGGTAAGCAAAAGATTAGGAGAAGTGGTGGTTCTAGTTGTATGATTATGTATTGAGGTTCCATGCTTGTGAAAACTTGCATGGGAGCTCATAGGCAGGACATGAAGTTCAAAGCAGTATTGTGGAGATTCTCAAAAATCTATTGATCCAAGAAGCAGCAAACAAAACAAAAGAAAATAAAGAAAATACAAAAACAAAAAGAACATGGCCCAAGGCTCCGAGCATCAATTACTAGGCAGAAAAGAAAAGAGAAACAAAAACTCAAAGAGTTGTTATCCTAGTAAATGCTTGTGGTTGAATTGTGTCAAAGAAAGAGGCTTGAGCAAGTAAATCCTTAGGGGTGCTTTAACACCTAATACCTTAAAACCAACTGGTTTAGGAGTATTGATTGAAAGCTTATCTAAAGAGCCGCTTTGAGACATGACACTTAGAGTCAAGGCCAAAGAAAAGAAACCATAAGCTGCTTCAGGGTGATTACATATAAAGAGACCTCCATGATACCATTTGGATGAAAATCCTAAGACCTAAGACTTCCAAGATGTAGGGACTAGTGAGCACTGAAGCCCTTGCATGAGCATATGATTTAGAGTTCACCCCACTGTTACTTAATCACTTCACTCATAGGACTTTACAAGTTATTCTTCAATCCGTCTTAATTGAAAGAACCCTGGAGCATAATTCATTTCTTGCTTGGGGACAAGCAAAAGGCCTCTATTAACCCAATTCCATCAAGAGCAAAGGCCCAATTAAAGGCTTGAAGACCATTTGAAGAAAGTGTATAAATAGCATAGGATTTAAGTTTTTCAGAGAGCTTTTCTTTTAGTTTTCATAGAGAGTTTTCGGAGAGCTTTTGGTGTGGAGTGAATTTTAATTTCTAAGTCTCGGGGAAGGAGAATTGAATTCCTTTCCTCTTAGTTTTCTTGCTTTCAATTTCAATTACAATTGTCTTGGATCTTGGGTTGGAGAATTGAAGGAAATCTGTTTCAATCTCATCCTGAGATCTCCCTGTTTCATTTTACTGCATAATTAAATTTCCATTTTGGTTAATTGCTTCTGTCTTCTACTTTCTCTGCAATTTACAATTTACAATTCCTTTGCAATTGTTCTTGTTGGATCTAGGAAGGCATTGAGATCTAGACTTGGTTATCTAGTCTCTTGAGTCGTGTCAACTAATCCTCTGACTACATTCTGGAATGAGAATATCCAATTCTCATTTGGATTGTTTGTGATTGTGCAGGTCATGGAGGAAAGGAATCCTACAGCAAAAGGAGAAAAACTGAGGCATTATGATTTCCAGCCTCCATAATCAAAGAGCAAGATGTCAAGCTAGTGACAATAAAAGAGCGCTTGTTGGGAGGCAATCCAACCGGAGGTAACCATCTTTTCATATCTATTTCAATAAAAAGGTTAATTAGTTTTATCTATATTGCAAGAAGCTAAGTTTGGTGTTGCACACCAAAACAATCTAAGGGAGAATGATGGATTCTAAGTTTGGTGTTCCACCAAAATTTCATCATAAAATGCATTCTCACTCTCTGCATAATGTTAGCTTCAAGCATTTAGATAAACTAGTTAACTATTCTGCTGTTTCCTAGTTTTCAGTTTTATTACTTTTGAAAAAGAAAAAAAGAGTTTCACATATGGTTAATCTAATGCATAAGAACCAGTGGCAAGGTACTAAGTTTGGTGTTCCCACACCAAAGTAAGTACAAAAGCCCATAAATAAATCATGCAGGCTAATCATTGTTTCTAAGTTCTTGGGGAACAAGCAACTTTCAATATCATTGCAGAGGTCCATACAAGTTTTTGGAAGGATTAAGCATCATCAATCAAGGGAATGAAAGAGAAATGTGAAGACCAATAATGATGATGATGAGAAGAAGGAAGGCAAGCGAACTCCAAAAGGTTGTATTGTTCAATGATTATTTTGTATCAGATGCTGCTAAATTGAAAGTTACATAATACCCCTGCTTGTCTGCATAGTGTAGTTTTTTTTTTTTGCTATTCAATAATTAAGATGTTTGATTGTTCACAACACTACACTTTTAAAGAACGAGGGTCAGCACGACGTAAAAAAAAACCGGGGAAAAAAACGAAAAAAAAATCCGAGGAGCGTGCAAAGGGGAGCCAACGTTTGAGCAAAAGTTTGACCCCAAACTTTGGCTCAAACGTTGGTATCAGCAAAGAAGGGGAGCTGATATGAAAAGTTTGAGTAAAAGTTTGCCTCAAACTTTTACTCAAACTTTTACTCAAGCTTTCATGATTCCAAACCCG
>NW_015495811.1:10274-10625 GCF_000816755.2 Arachis ipaensis
GCCATTACGGCTCGCCTTCAGGTGTCCTCCTTGGGATAGGATCATTTAAAGAACGAGGGTCAACATGACGTAAAAAAAAAACATCGGGAAAAAAATGAAAAAAAAAAATCGGAGGAGCCATCCGGAGATGAGGCCATTGATGACAAGTCATCTTAGCCTAGTTTCACTAGCCTTTTTCTTTTATTTTCAATTGATTTATGCACTTTCTTGAGCCATAAGCAAGCCAATTGGGTAGATTTTGATGCTTCCTTTGATTTAATCAACCATAGTTGAATTAATGCAATTTCATGAGGTTTTATGCTATAATTGTCACATATTATGAAAGAATGAATATCTCATGATTTTGAGCAT
>NW_015495812.1:0-3764 GCF_000816755.2 Arachis ipaensis
ATATTTTTGTATTTATATGTTTTATATTTAATTATTTAAGAATAAAAGATTCTGTTGCTATTTAAAGTATTGTGTATTAAAGTATTACCATTTAAAGCATTTATTTATGTATTAGGATATTCTATATTTATTAAAGTCCATCAATGTTCTTCTTTCATATTAGCTTTTGATTTTCATCAAATAAAATCTAATGGTCTATATAAATGTGGCGCATCTAATAAGCACATAATTGTTGTGCTCATTTTAGACATACCCAAAAGCACTATTATCTATATCACCATGCTGAGAATAAGTTGATATATATCAACAATAACATTTTGTAAAACAGTCAAAGTTGTACCATAAAAATTTATCAAACTGTAAATAGAAGAAAAATTATGAGAACCCCATAGAGTATCGCTTACTCGTTACAAAGTACCAATTTGATTTACCCTTTTACCAGTTTTAAGTTTATCAATCTCTAATAAATAAACAATTTCATCTATCTTGGAAGCATACAACTTATCATGTCAGTTACTAGAAGAACAAATAGTGTTGACAATGAAAGTTAATTTAAAAAAAAAACTAATTAATGTACAGGAATAATTTCTCTAAATGCAGCAACCAATACAAATTATAATCAATGAGCAAAACAATTGATATAATAAGTATAAGGATAATATTTTAAGAGTAATGCTTGTAACCATTTCCATTCTCCTCTCATATTATTGAATATATATTAGAGGCATCAAGACCATATCTAATACGTGCTCAAAAGGATATTTTTGTCATTTTAGAGATAATATACAGAATGGTAATCTTGTCATGTTCAAAAATCTAAATACTAGAAGAATTATATTATATTAATCTTGAACATCAAAGAGACAAAGAGTTTATCTAAAAAATAATGATGCTAACTTGTTGGCACTCATAAATGAAAAAATGCACCAATTGTTAGCTAAAGAATTAAAAAAAGATAAGATCTATTGGACAAAATAAGGACAACAAGAAGCTTAAGAGTTCCTTTCAAGTTCATTTAGGAGGTACAAAATTCAAATTCATTTTATTAAAATTAAATTTAGTTTATTATCAGGATTTTTCAAAATATTTTTTATTTTATTTTGATTTGTTTAGTAGTATTTTTAAGCATTTAAAATTTAAAACAAATATGATCTAATCTAATAAGATCAAATTTGATTTATATTGGTTATTGTATATTTAGGAGTTTAAAACTTAAATCAAATCTAATTTAATCTAATAAGATCAAATTTGATTTAAATTAGTTATCATAACTTTAGGAGTTTAAATTTCAATCAAATCTGATTTGATATACTAAGATCAAATATAATTAAAATTAATTAGAATTAATTTTGGAGTCATATCTTTTATTTAATTTTAGATTTTATTATTTATTCTAGGAAGATTTGGCTCACTTTTAGGCTTATTAATTAGCGGTCTATTTAAACAAATCTGTAAGACATTTTATAAAGTTTTTTTATGAATAAATTTTATGGATGCTTTTTTTATGCACTTTTTTTATGTGTATTCAAGTGAGATGTGTGATTGTTTTGCTTGTTGCATGAAGAAATTGAAAGATCCAACCTAAAGTAATTTTTAGGGATAAGTACTGTTTTGGTTCATAAAGTTTGGGGTCGAAATCGAAATCGTCCCTAATATTTTTTTGGTTCAAAATAGTCCCAAACGTTAAATTTAGTATAAAATTATCTTTTTGATAAATTTATCCTTGATAAAATTTGATAATTGAAAACACTCCTCTACGCCCTCCTTTCCACCATTGTCTTTGATCAGCCTCCATCATCTTCCAAGACTTGCACTTGCAAGCAGTGGCTGCGACGTTCCTTTGTGGTTTTGAAAGCCGTTAAGCGGGAAGAATGAGCGAACAATGACAGGAACATACTTGGATTGAAAAATGTTGTTGACGGTTGTGTTCTCTGCTATAACATGGACGAAGAGTGATCCTTGATTGTTATAGAGGATGTGACATATGGTGGTCTCGTATTTGTCACTATGGTTATGATGAAACGGCTTGTGAGAGGTGGAAAGAAGGTGAGAGTGGTGGAGTTGCGGAAGTAGATAAGATATTTTTTAATGTATTAAACAGTGAAAAAGTGAGATCCCATGGGGTTAGATGGATTTTATGGAGCAGTAACCCTGTTGGTTTAGAGCTTGAACTAGGTTACTTGAGATGATATGGGTAAATCCCATGGTGTATATAAAGGTGTGCCTTCTTTGTTATATGTGAAGAATTTGAAGTATGGTATTGTTAGTGGTGGTGACTATAGAGGAGGAGGCAGTAGTGTGGTGGTAGATGTGATGTCATTGAAATAAAAAAAAAAGGTATTTCTGTCATTTAAAAAATTATTGTGTTCAAAAGGATGATTTTAATACTAAACAGAACGTTGAAAATCATTTTGATGAACAAAAAAAGGTTATGAACGATTTTAATTTTGACACCAGATATTAGCAACCAAAACAATACTTAATTTTTAGTTAGGTCTTTCAATTTTATTCCTTTGATCTAGGTTGTCATAGATATGTTCTTTGAAGATCTAGTAAAGAAAATACTTCTGGTGACTTAGTTTGCTAAAAACCAATTTTTTAGAGGTCTAATAGAAAAACTAATATCCTTTATCCTTTTATTGTTATCTTTTTATTTCGGTTGTGTCTTTTATTCCTCGTACTTTTTTTTCCTTATCAATATTGGGAAAGAACACCATACAATTCTTGTTTAAGAGAACGATGTGTAGTATCTTTAACATGTATAAGATCAACAAACGCTCTCGAATAAAATCATGTATATTCACAAATCTTAAAACAAGTGTCATTTATTCTCTTCTAGATTCATCACAAGCTTCCTCTACTATAATGTAAATCTATATGTTTTTCACAATATGTTTTATCTCACCTTATTTGAAAGAATATGCAAGATGTCTATTTGAATTTAATGTGAACTATACCAAATATTATATGGAATATTTTTTTAACACAGTCTTTGTAACTTCATCACCATAAGATATTATGAGTCTCATCAAGGCTTCTAAAAACATAAACTTAAAATGTTAGTCGACAAATTACATCAATGGAGAATTTTAGACTTAAATGGTTCGTTTAAATTTTCTAAAAAGTATGATCCTAAATTACATTTTGGATATGGCATATATACTTCATTCGATAATCTAGACATGTTCTAATTACACTATTGTGTAATGAACAAGAATCATCTCCAATATACTTAAAAAAAGAGCACAATTCACTGATTTCACTCTATTATTAACTTTTTTTAACTACTAAATTCTTTGCTAATAAAAACATCAGACTCAAAATGTCCACTGAATTTTTTAGTAACTAAATAACAAATAAATAATATCTAACATCTTCAAAAAGTAAATACTCTAATCATAAAAAAAAATACCAAACCAAACATATTGAAAATTCTCTAATATGCTCTAACTGCATTATTGTGTTTTAAACAATGAACCATAGGTGAATAGCTAAAGTGTTTTCCCAAGACCTTGCATTGATGACAATAGATCCTTCATAATTCACCAAAGCCATTTTACCTTCTTTCATAAAGGGAGTAAACTACCATTTCTACCCATAAAAGTTGAAAACGCTGACATATCTACCCATAAAAAACAGAAATTACCATTTGTACCCATAAAATATGATTTTTACAAGCAAAATTATCCAAACTCTAAAAAATTAAATAAAATTCCTAAACTACCCTTCTCTCCACCACTACCACTATCATCTCCTCCCCCTCC
>NW_015495812.1:12005-12220 GCF_000816755.2 Arachis ipaensis
AGAATCAACCGTGCATATATTCACTTGGACTACAAACTATGCAATTACATCATTAGGGACAACTGGACAAGGAGCAATCAGGTTTGAAAACAAACAAAGGTATGTGTCCTTGTATGTAACACCAAAAAATGTTTAACTATCAAAAAAGCCTAAGTGAGACTTCTAACTAGATTGGTATCTCAACATATAAGATATAAATTTTCTCCACTATTTAT
>NW_015495813.1:0-3554 GCF_000816755.2 Arachis ipaensis
CGTTAGCGTTGTGTTTATAATATATATAATTATTTACGCTAATAATGTTAAAGGACAAATTGCCCTAGTGGAAGTTTAACATGATTTTATTTCAAACGCCCCAAGTTTGAGCCCCACTTGGCCATTTTCGCCGGTCAAATATGTCCAGTTCGAACGGATTTGACCGGTTTAAAGCGAGTCAAACCGATTCTCTACGGGTTAAATAAAGGAACGGTTAGAAGAGTCATCCAGACCAGTTTAAAGTCTGGTTTACTAATTTTTTAGTCGAACCGGCCGGTCCGGTCCGGATTTGATAACTATGGATAGAATTTATTTACGCATATGATGATGTATAAGGAAAATTAATTTTATACTTGAACCTAGACAACTTAGGGGTATAAAATATAATTCAGTTAAATAATTGTCTGACAACCAACTAATTATTTGGGATTATAATTGTATGAAATACAATTTAATCGTATTTATTTGGAATATGTATGAGTAACAACTTGACAACCAAGATACTCATTCACGATTTTAAATAATTTTGCCAAAAATATAAATTTCTTAATTTACTTTCATATTTTAGATTTTTAAATATGTCCACATTTTGTCTGGCATGCTTTAAAGTAATATATTGACTATAATTTGAGAATTATTTTTCCAAAGGATTATCATTGAGATGATAATCCTATTGAAATAATATACTGCAATAAAATTACTTTTATGGAACGGTTAAAAGTTGTGAAGTATTTAGAATATTATTTAATTGCAATATGGGTTCTTTTGACAACCATGAATTCTAATTTTAAAGGCATATACCTATTATTTATTACTAAAAATCGTGAGAAGATATATGGTGCCCAAAGTAAGATAGTACGACTATAAAATTTTTTTATTTAAACTAGTGGGAGTATTTACGATATATTTTGAATTAAACAACTTTAGAAGTTGGAATGCCGTTAGGTAAATGGCTTTAGCAAGATTTGTTCTTATAAGCATTTTTGGAGATTTATTTTGATACAAATAATTTATAATTGGCCTTAATATTATTAAGGTTTGTGATTTTTTGGAAAAGCTCAATATGAGTATTGAGAATGCGTATCAAAATTACTTTTAAGGATTGGTTTGACCAATAATAAAGATATTGAATATTTTTATTATAAGAGCTTAAAGTAAAATCTCTAATCTCTAATTGATATTCTATTGAATAGAAAATGAGATTCTCTTATACACAAATATTAATACTTTATGTATTACATTATGTTTTAAAAACAGAAAATTTGATTCAGTTGAAGATCACTATTTATTAAATATTTGGATTACGTTTTAGAAATATTGCTAAATTAACAAATTTTTCACTAAATCAGTTTTTTAACCTATATGAGATATGGAAAGGACATAAACTAAAACTTAAGAACATTAGAGTTTGGAGACGTCTTACATGTGTTAAGAGATTACACAATAACAAATTAATGTTAGATCCGATAAATTAGATTTATTGAGTTCTCTAAAGAAATAATGATATTATTTCTATCACCTTTTTATGACATAGTGTCTGTGATAAGAGGTTAAATTCCTTTTTTTTAGAAAAGGGATTCTCTTCTAAAGAAAAACCAGGTGAACAAATAGAACTTGATATAGGCAAGATAATCGAAAAGTTTGATTTATGCAATGTCAGGAGAAACTTTTGTATCTACAAATAAAAAATAGGAGTGTAATTACTTTTATTAGAATTGTATACTGCTCAATAGATAATGTACTTTTTCCTGAAAGTATAAAATGTTTGATCGTCAAACTAATTTTTTGAAAAGTAACCTATTTGTATAATGATACAATTCTATAAGGATAGATCTAATGGTTACTTAATTTTTTTATATTCATGTTCATTAAGGATAGTCCTTAAAATAAAATTATGCACTATTATAATAGGAGATTTCATATTTTGAGAAAACTTGATATCTATTATGCACTAAGTATATTTTACAAAAGGTCAAGCACACATGCTCAAAAGCTAAGGTGTTTAAGTTCAAAAGAGTTTTGATAAACACAAATATGCATTAAAAAATTATACACATGATTGATTGGCTTTAGTACAAGTGAGAGATTATTGAAATAATAGTATGCCTAAAATCCAATCTATCATGATTGGCTCTCGTGCAAGTGGGAGATTGTTGGGAATAAATAGTATGATCACAATCCAATCAATCATGTGTCAAATAATTTGGTACTATTATTATATTAAACAGTACTGCTACACATACAAGTCATACAAGTTAACCCAAACCCAACAAAATCTACTTTCATAACGCGCGCGTGAAAATTATGTTCCTCTTTGTATCCCACGTTCTTCCTCCTCCTCCTCCTCCTCCTCTTCCTCCTTCTTCTTTTTCTTTTTCTTCTTCTTTTCATTTCTCCTCCTTTTTTTTCGCGTGTTTCATCTTCATCGTCGTTTTTTTATTACTGTTGTTGTTGTTGCTGCATTTTTTCCTCCTCTTCTTTCTATTGATTTTGCAACATTATGTATTTTTTCTTTGTTTGATTTTTTTCTTCCAAAAAAAATTATGAGAATATGAAATAAGAAGATGAAGAAGAAGAAGAAGCAGAAGATGAGGAGGAAGAAGAGAAAAAATTTTGAATTATGCAAAATTTATCAATACAAATACACCAAAATTCTTAAATAATACACTAAATATCTTCGTGTTACACCCAAAATTTCTGCAAATACAGAAAAAAGTTTCTTCTAATGCTGCAATTTTTTTCTTTTTTTTTTCTTGTTTCTTTCTATCTTTTAGTTGAATGAATGTAAGTTCATCATCTTTCAAGTAATTTTACAGCATTATATATTTTTTCTTCTTCTTTGTTTCATTTTTTTGTTTTTATTCTTGTTAAGAGAGTAAAGCAAGAAGAATCTTGAGAAGGTAAAACAAAAAAAAAAGATGAATAAGAAAAAAAAGAAGAAGAAGATGGCGATGATGATGAAAAAAAGAAGAAGCAGCAGAAGATGAGGCGAAAGAAGAGGAAGAGTTTTGAATTATGTAGAACCTATCAACACACATACACCGAATATTCTTAAACAATACACTCAAATATCTTTGTGTTACACCCAAATTTGCTGCAAATACAGAAAAATATTTCCTCTAATGTTGCATTTTTTCTTCTTTTTTTCCTTATTTCTTTATTTCTTTTAGTTGAATGAATGTAAGTTTATCATCTTCCAAGTAATTTTGTACCATTATGTATTTCTTCTTCATCTTTGTTTGATTTTTTTGTTTTTATTCTTGTTAAGAGAGTAAACAAGAAGAAACTTGAGAAGATTAAACAAGAGAAAAAAGATGAATAAGAAAAAAAAAAGAAGAAGAAGATGATGATGATGATGATGAAAAAGAAGAAGAAGCAGCAGATGAGGAGGAGGGAAAAGAAGAGTTTTAAATTATGTAGAACTTATCAGCACACATACACCGAAAATTCTTAAAGAATACACCAAAATATCTTCGTGTTACACCCAAATTTGCTGCAAATACAGAAAAATATTTTCTTTAATGCATAACTTTTACATTACATTCAATTCAAAC
>NW_015495813.1:13002-13165 GCF_000816755.2 Arachis ipaensis
GGTTGGTTATTGAACAATAAGGTTTGAGGAGTTGAAGTGTGGAATTTGGTAAATTTGGGTGAAATTATATAGATGAGGCATATTTGGTTTTGGTTGAGATATATTATGTGGTCATATATGTGATTATGATTATTGATGCCTTGATGGTATTATGATGCATTAG
>NW_015495814.1:0-2147 GCF_000816755.2 Arachis ipaensis
TTTGTATGAAAGGACTATTGTTGGTTTAGAAACTATACTTGCAACGAGATTTCAATTGTGAATTCTAGACCACACAAAAGTCCATTCATCAATGGTACACCATGCAACCTTACGATCTCCTTGATATACAATCTCGCCAACTCCTCCGTAGAACAATTCACTCTGATAGGCAGGAAATGAGCAGTTTTGGTTAAGCGATCCACGATCACCCAAACCGTATCAAAATCCCGACCTAGTCCTCGGTAAACCGGTCACAAAGTCCATTGCAATTCCTTCCCACTTTCACTGAGGAATCTCAAGAGGTTGTAGCATTCTCGATGGTTTCTGATGCTCTATCTTCACTTTCTGACACGTGAGGCACTTGGATACCACTATTGCTACATCACCTTTCATCCCAGGCCACCAGAAACATCTTCTTTAAGTCGTAGGACATCTTCGTACTTCCGAGATGAATAGAAAAGCTACTGTTATGAGCTTCCGACAATAAGTCTTGCCTCAAACTCCCAAAATCTGGTATACAAATCCTTCCCTTGTATCTCCATAATCCTTCACCATCCTTAGTGAATCACGCCTCTTATCACTAACTGGTTGAAACAATTGTTGAAGCTTTTGCTCATCTTACTGAGCCTTCTGAATCTCTATTTTAAAGGTACTCGAGATCGGCAACTGATTCAAGCAAGCTCTTCTGGCAACTTCACCAATATCTAGCTTAAGATCCACGAACTTATCCACAAACTCCTCTTCTTTAATCCTCATCCAAGCTACAATTAAAGATTTCTGACTCAATGTGTCTGCTACCACATTCGCCTTTCCAGGGTGATAACTCAACTCAAAATCATAATCTTTAAGCAACTCCATCCACCTTCTCTGGCGCATAGTAAACTCTTTTTGATCAAAGTTGTACTTGAGACTCTTATGATCAGAAAAGATTCTAAACCTTACTCCGTACAAGTGGTGTCTCCAAATCTTCAATGTAAACACAATCGTCGCTAATTCCAGGTCATGAGTTGGGTAATTCACCTCATATGGTCTTAGATGACACGATGTGTAAGCCACCACATTCTGGTGTTCCATCAACACGCAACCCAAACCCTTCAAAGAAGCATCACAATATACTTCAAACGGTTCATGCGGTTCTGGTAAAATCAAAATAGGTGCTGAAGTTAGCTTTTGCTTCAAAGTTTGGAAACTCTCTTCACACTCTGACGTCCACACAAATGGCACTTCCTTCCTTGTAAACTTAGTCATCGGTAGTGCAATCCGGGAAAATTCTTCAATGAATCTCCGGTAATATCCGGCTAAGCCTAAGAAACTTCTAACTTCTGTCACCGTCGTTGGTCTTTCCCATTCCATTACTACTTCTACCTTCGAAGGATCTACCGCTATTCCCCCTTTGGTCACCACATGACCTAAGAACTTTACTTCCTCCTTCCAAAACTCACACTTCGACAACGTAGCATACAACTTTGCTCCTTTAAGATTTGCAACACAATCCTTAAGTGTTCCTCATGCTCCCTTGCCGTCTTGAAATAAATTAAGATGTCGTCTATGAAAACCACCACGAATTTGTCCAAAAAGAGTCGAAAGACTCTGTTCATGTAGTCCATTAAAACAGCAGGTGCATTCGTTAACCCAAAGGACATCACCGCAAACTCGTAGTGTCCATAGCATGTCCTAAACGCAGCCTTAGGGATATCATCCTCTTTCACCCTTATCTGATGGTAACCGGATCTCAAATCAATCTTGGAAAACACTCCAGCTCCTTGTAGTTGATCCATCAAGTCATCTATCCTTGGCAGCGGGTACTTGTTCTTCACAGTTACTTTATTCAATTGTCAGTAATCCACACACAGTCACATTCCTCCATCGTTTTTCTTCACCAATAAAACTGGCACTCCGACGGTGATACACTCAGTCAAATGAACTTCTTATTCAGATGCTCTTCCAGCTAAGTCTTTAATTCAGCCAGCTCTATCGGAGCTATTTGATATGGCAAAATCGACACTGGTCTGGCTCCCGGCACCAATTCAATCGCAAATTCAATTTTTCTCTGAGGTGGAAATTCAGGAATATCTTCCGAGAACACCTCCGGAAAGTCTCTAACTACTCGAATTTGATCTAGTTCCTGATTATCGCCTAACGTATTC
>NW_015495814.1:9754-11960 GCF_000816755.2 Arachis ipaensis
AGGTAACCTCCGGAACACTGACCTTCCCAACGTGTGCGTGCGCACAGGGTTGTGCGTATGCATAGGTTGCAATTCCTCATTGGGTATGTGCGCGCACAAGCTGTGCTAGCGCTGTGAACAGATTGCCTGCCTCTGCGTGTGTACGCACAGGTCTGTGCGTGCGCACAGGTTAAAATTTTCGTAGGGATGTGCGTGCGCACATGGCTGTGTGTGTGCGCATACCAGAAATCATAAAATTCTGCAACTTTGCAGAATTTCAGATTTTAACACCAAATTTGATTGATTATAACATCATCTAGAAAATTCCAAATTTTACAAACTTTATATCGATTCGAAGGGTTTTCAATAAGCTTTAATTCCAAATAAATTTCAATTAATTTTGAAAACTGAGCCATGAGTTATGATCAGACAAATTCACCCAAAACGAACTTTTGCCAAAATCCCCAATTTCTTGTAAAATACAACCAAAACCATACCAACCCATTTTAAACTCAATTTTTTCTCAGATTTTACCCTTTGTGTCATATTACACCAAACTTACCATACTTTTCTTCACATATTATTCTCAACCTCAATATCACTTATATCACATTTTAATCAATCCTCTTTTGCATTTTCCAACCACATTACCATTTCATCAATCCCAACATCACACATATTATCATTATTCACTTTTCAATTCACATAATTAATCATGATCATCGTATCATCATCAATCCATAATAAATAATCATATATCAATATTCAATAACTCATCAACCATTTTAATTCAAACCTATCCTATAGGTCACTAGCCTAAGTGTCCATGAATATTATATACTACATAGAGTAAACCAAAACCATACTTTGGCCAATTTCCAATATGTTCTTAACCCAAATTTGAGCACAAGCTAGGCATCCAACAACAATCAAACTACCACTGTAACTCCAATAAGCACCAACAAGCTCCAAACTCACAATAATCAAGCTATATTTACATAAATCATCACAAATCAACCTAGGGCTCATCATAAATAAAATTTCACAAGAGTTTAGTGCCTTTTACCTTGTCAATAGTTTTGGTAGCCAAAATCTAAGGCTAGAAAAGAGTTAGAGTGAACCTAAACACCCAAAAATCATAAACTCTCACTTAATTAAAAGCCCTAAACTCGAAATTTTGAAGAGAATAACTGAGAAAGATTCGAGCTTTTCTTACTAGTTCCTTGAGTGGATTTGTAGAGCTCTTCATAAGGAACGCGTAGCCATAAACGGTGTGGCGATCGGAGCTCTATAGCTCAAGATATGAGCTTGAGAAGTTAGGAATGAATAGTGTCAATGGAGGTTTTCTTCTTCCCTTTCTCTTTCAGCTGTGTGGTGTTGTGTTTTAAGTGTTTTGTTCTGAAGTGGGTTCACTTAAAGCACTTATATATGTTGGGCTTGGGCCCAACTTGAGCCTGGTCCAACCCGTTAGCATTTTTAGCCCGTTTGGCCCAACTTTGGGCCAAACCTTTTAAAATTAACGCCTGGTTTTCAAATTCTATTATTTTTCTAAGGTTTTTTATTGTTTTCACTTTTTCTCGCACAGTACCGGGCAGACTTGAACCAGTTCTACTGGTTCAATTACCGGTTCGCAATTTTTTACGGTTTTTCGCAGAAAACACATTTTCTAACTCAGAAAAACCTATTGAGTCCAAAAATCAAATTTAAATCCTCAATTCTCATTCTAAACTTTTAGATTCTATTTTGGGCAATATAATCACTTAACTAATCGGTTGATTAGTTGCGGTTCTTACACTTCTATTCCCCTCCTCTTTGAGAGACAGAGCAACCCAATGGCTAGAAACGTTCCCTAAAGAAAGCATTGTCACTTGGGATAACCTAGTCAATAAGTTTTTGACTAAGTTTTTCCTACCCCAGTGAATAATCAAGCTGAGGACTAAGGTTTAGACATTCAAACAGATTGATAGGGAATTACTTTATGAAGCTTGGGAAAGATTCAATAGATTGCTAAGAAGATGCCCACCAGACATGTTCTCAGATTGGGTACAACTTCAAATCTTCTATGAAGGCATCACCCAAGCATCCAAAAACTCTTTAGACAACTCAGTAGGAGGAGCTTGCTCCATGAAAATTGATAAACCACTAGTTTATGGTTTATCTTGTACTCAATTGAGTGGTTTTTATCAACTCTTTACCCACTTATTCATACTATTTGCATGGTTTTACA
>NW_015495814.1:13544-14075 GCF_000816755.2 Arachis ipaensis
GTGATGCATATCAAGGCAATGGCTATGGTGAGCGCTCTTTTGATTATCAACAACCACCACCATATGCCTATGAACCCTTTCTTCAACATGACTTTGGACCACCATACTCACAAGCCCCTTTCTACCATTCACCTTCATATGACCCTAACCCTTATCCACCCTAATTCCAACCCAATTACTCCCAAGAACCACCACCTCCCTATGCATCATATCCATCTCCATCACCCCAAGAATCAATGGAGCGACTCAAGGAAACATTTGAAAAATTTAATACAACCCCTCACCAATTGAATCAAGCAATAAATCAATTATCTTCCCGACGTTCGGACACTCAGGAAACCCCCATGGCTTCATGTGGACAATCTAATGAAGAACGTAGAATGAAAGAGACATTAGAAACTCCGGTGGACAGTAAGGAGCATGAATTTGTACTAGAACAAGTGGAGGAAACCAGAATTATTGAAGAAGAAGAAGTGGTTGCAGACTTAGGAGATGCAGAACCTCCATGGGAAAGTCCAGCCATAGAACCTC
>NW_015495814.1:19320-23187 GCF_000816755.2 Arachis ipaensis
TGGGGAATTCTTCCAGAACACACAATGACCCACATGCAAAAATATACAACCCTGGATGGAGAAATCACCTAAACTTTGAGTGGGGAGGCCGACAAAATCAGAGCCAAGACCAAAGAAGCTATAACTTCAACCACACAAATAGCTTCAAGCATCAACCAACTAACCAGAACCAATTCAAAAACTCATAAAATGCACCGGTCCAATCCCACAATAACATGCAATCATATAACAACCAATTCCACTTCCAAGTCAATCCAAGACAACCACCACTACTTCTACAACCATCCCTAGAAGCCCAAAGAATATCTAGATTGGAAGTTCTATTCGAAAAATTTATGGAAGAACAAGAAGCTCTAAAGAAGATATGGAAGTCTTAAAGCAAGGGTGGAGTCCTATCAAGAGGAGGTCAGATCCAACATATGGAATCAAGGTGCTACCATCAAGAAACTGGAAGCACAAATTGGCCAGCTTTTCAAGAAAATACCTTGGTCTACCAACACCTTTCCCAATGAGATTGTGATTAAGCCAAGAGAAGAGTGTAATGCTATTATACTTAGAAGTGGGAAGGTGGTGGAGGAAGCATCCCCAAGCTAGAAAACTCAAAAGAAAGAAGGTAACAAGGACACGAGCGAACCAAAGGAGGAGGAAAAGCCTGAATCCACTCCACCAAAAGAAGAAGAAGCTCTGAAGCCCTATGTACCAAAGGCTTCTTACCCTCAAATACTCAGAAAAGATGTGAGGGATAATCAATTCTCCAAGTTCCTAGAAATATTCAAGAAGGTCCAGATCAACATTCCCTTTTCGAAATCATTGGAGCAGATGCCTCTATATGCTAAATTCTTAAAAGAGCTTATGTCCAAAAATAAGAGTTGGAGAGATAAGGAGACAGTGGTGTTAATTGAAGAATACAATGCAATCATACAAAGGAAACTTTCCCAAAAGTTGAAAAACCCTGGGAGCTTCTAAATTCCCTGTATCATAGGGGACATCACCATCAAAAAAGCATTATGTGATTTGGGAGCCAGTATTAACCTAATGTGTATTTCAATAATGACGAAGATGAATATTGAAGAAGTTAAGCTAACTAGAATGGCACTTCAATTGGCAGACAGGTCATTCAAGTTCCCTCAAAGAGTGGTAGAAGACTTATTGGTAAAGGTAGGAGACTTCATCTTCTCAGCAGACTTTGTGGTGCTGGACATGGTAGAAGAGTTCAAAGCCTCAATTATCCTAGGAAGGTCATTACTAGCAACTGCCGAGGCAATCATTGATGTGCAAAAGGGGGAGTTAGTCCTTAGACTACATGTAGAAAAAATGGTATTAAATGTGTTTAAAGCTATGAATTACTCAAAGGAACCCCCTGAAAAATGTATGAGGTTGGATGCCATTGAGTCTCTAGTACAAGAAGTCTTAGAGGAAAATGAGCTTGATGAAGTACTGGAAGTAGATCAACAACCATGCAGTGAAGTTCTAAAGGAAAACATGATCAATCCAATCATGTTAGAGAAGAAATAAATGAAAGAAGAAGCACCCAAACTTGAGCTGAAGCCATTATCCCCCAACCTCAAGTATGCATTTCTGGGGAGTAATGATACATATCCTGTAATCATCAACCCAATATTAAGTGAGGAGCAAAAGGAGTTAATTGAGGTTCTAAAGCAACATAAGGATGCCATTGGATGGACTCTCTCTGACTTAAAGAGAACAAGTCCTACAATGTACATGCACAAAATACTCCTTGAAGAAGATGCCAAGCCTACGATCCAACCATGAAGAAGATTCAACCCAACAATGAAAGAGGTGCTATAGAAGGAAGTGTTAAAACTGTGGTAAGCAGGGGTTAACTACTCCATTTCAGATAGTTCTTGGGTGAGCCCAGCTCAAGTGGTGCTAAAAAAGCAAGTGTCACAATGGTGCGAAATGAGAGGAATGAACTAATTCCCATAAGAACTGTGATAGGATGGTGAATGTGTATAGATTATCGAAAGCTCAATGATGCCACTAGAAAAGACCACTTCCCACTTTCCTTCATTGACCAAATGTTGGAAACACTTGCTGGGCATGAATACTATTGCTTCCTGGATGATTACTCAAGCTACAATCAGATTGTAGTTGATCCCAAAGAGAATGAATAAGGGAAAGTAAGACTCATGAAAGAGAATGAAACTATATGCTAAAATGATTCTGTCTACTTGGTTAAAAGTAAACAAGTTCTCCAAGACAAATATAGTTCAGATTCCACTAATTCAAATCATAAAGTAAAGACAAGTAAACTTGTAAGAAGATAGCTCTTGAAAGCAGGGAACATAGAATCAAGCATTGAACCCTTACTAGTGGTGTATATCACTCTAACTCTCAAGTGTCTAGGGTTGATCACTCTACTCTTCTTTAGTCATGCTTTCTATACTTTATTCTTCATCAAACCAATCAACAAATTTCTAGTATATCAATGCAAACATCATGAGGTCTTTTCAGGGTTGTAATGGGGCTAAGGTAAAGGTGAGGATACACGTATGGCCAAGTGAGCTATAATATGAATTTTTGACTAACCTAAGCTCTTACCTAACACACACACACTCTATGCAATTCTAAAATCATACCTAGCTACCCAAAATTCCCACTTTTGTATAATTCCCATACTCATGTACCAAATTTTCTTTAATTTTATCACATATGCATCGATCTTTTATTAGAACTTAACATTGGGGTAATTTTGTCCCCTTATTCACTTATTTACTTAATTAATTGAATATTGTTTGTTTTTTTTTTGGATTAAAAATATAAAAGCAACATAACATATCAATGCACATGGATTTTTTTTTTAATTTTCCTGGTTTTACATGAGTAGGTACCCAAATTTCCAATATTTTGTCAATGAAATACTGTACCCTTTCATCAACCCAAGTTCCAACAGTTCCCCACACTTAATTGACACAAAATTTCTAACTTAAGCTAACCAAAGATTCAAATAAGGTAATTACTTGTTTTTCCGCTTAAGGCTAGTGATGTGGTAAAATATAGAACAAATTGGGATTAAAAGGCTCAAGGTGGCTAACAAAGGTCATTGAAAGGGTAGGCTATTTGGGATAAGTGAGTTACAACAAATGATTGCCTTAGTCATATGCAAGGATGTAAATACACTAAATAATGGACATATAGAATGGAACAAAGCGAGGATTGCAGTCATAGAGAAGAAAACACACAAGAATCAAATATTATGGTTAAATAGTGTAACCATGTAGTTAAGCTCAAGTCTCACAGGTTGTATGTTCATAGCTATAATTTATGTTCCAAATACAACTTCAAACAAGTTTAACAAAAATTTTCAATTTAAATTAGTGAAATGCTATAAAAAGGGTCTTGAAAAGAAACTCATCACTTTAACCAAGTAAAATATACATGCAAACGATTATAATCATGCAATCTATCCTATCTAATAAAAGAAAAACTAAAAAGGTTGGTGTTAAGAGCTAGAGAAGTTACCTCCGGAAGTCAGGGACTGACTTCCCCACACTTAAAGCTTGGCACGGTCCTCCGTGTCATCAGTAAGGAGCAAGGGAGGGCTGGAAGCGTCACCTCTAGTGTCTGGTTCGCCTTGGGTGCCTGTACTACTGGATGAAGGGGAGTTTGTGGTGTCCTTTGGTTCTTAAGGTGGGTGTGTACCAAGTATGAGTTCCTTCAGGTAGTCGTATCGGCGCTTGTTGTGGCGCTCCATTTGCTCCAATTGCCGATCTTACCGGTTGAGCCTCTCAAGAATCTGAAGGAAGATTTAATGGGTAGATGGTGCTTGTGGTGTAGAAGATGGTGGAGTGGAGGAGGGAGGAGGATCCAAAGATGGATCTGCAGGCCAGCTTGCAGAGGGAACTG
>NW_015495814.1:38709-40005 GCF_000816755.2 Arachis ipaensis
TTTTCCTTTTGCTGTAAGAGACAGAGCTAGAATATGGTTGGACTCTCAACCCAAAGACAGCCTGAACTCTTGGGATAAGCTAATCACGGCTTTCTTAGCCAAGTTCTTTCCTCTTCAAAAACTGAGCAAGCTTAGAGCTAATGTTCAAACCTTCAGACAAAAAGAAGGTGAATTCCTCTATGAAGCTTGGGAAAGATACAAGCAGTTGACCAAAAAGTGTCCTTCTGACATGCTTTCAGAATGGACCATCCTGGATATCTTCTATGATGGTTTATCTGAGCTATCAAAGATGTCATTGGATACTTATGCAGATGGATCCATTCACCTAAAGAAAACGCCTGCAGAAGCTCAAGAACTCATTGACATGGTTGCTAATAACCAGTTTATGTACACTTCTGAGAAGAATCCTGTGAGTAATGGGACGCCTATGAAGAAGGGAGTTCTTGAAATTGATACTCTGAATGCCATATTGGCTCAGAATAAAATATTGACTCAGCAAGTCAATATGATTTCTCAGAGTCTGAATGGAATGTAAGCTGCATCCAACAGTACTCAAGAGGCATCTTCTGAGGAAGAAGCTTATGATCCTGAGAACCCTGCAATAGCAGAGTTAAAATACATGGGTGAACCATATGGAAACACCTACAATCCATCATGGAGAAATCACCCAAATCTCTCATGGAAGGATCAAAAGCCTCAACAAGGCTTTAATAATGGTGGAAGAAACAGGTTTAGCAATAGCAAGCCTTTTCCATCATCCACTCAGCAACAGACAGAGAATTCTGAGCAGAATCCATCTAGCTTATCAAATTTAGTCTCTGATCTATCTAAGGCCACTGTGAGTTTCATGAATGAAACAAGGTCTTCCATTAGAAATTTGAGAGCACAAGTGGGCCAGCTGAGTAAAAGGATCACTGAAATCCCTCCTAGTACTCTCCCAAGCAATACAGAAGAGAATCCAAAAGGAGAGTGCAAGGCCATTGAATTAATTACCATGGCCGAACCCACAAGAGAGGAAAAGGACGTGAATCCCAAGGAAGAAGACCTCCTGGGACGTCCAGTGATCAATAAGGAGCTTCCCTCTGAGGAACCAAAGGAATCTGAGACTCATCTAGAGACCATAGAGATTCTATTGAACCTCCTTATGCCATTCATGAGCTCGNGTGTTGGAGAGTCTCAACAAAGCTCTGCACATCTGTGAGGCTCCATGAGAGCCCACTGTCAAGCTATTGACAATAAAGAAGCGCTTGTTGGGAGGCAACCCAATGTTTATCTATCTAATTTTATTTTTGTTTT
>NW_015495814.1:40751-43390 GCF_000816755.2 Arachis ipaensis
ATAAACCTCATGCCCCTCTCTGTAATAGAGAAGCTGGGAATCTATGGGGTGCAAGCTGTTAAAATCTCATTAGAGATGGCAGACAATTCAAGAAAACAGGCTTATGGACAAGTAGAGGACGTGTTAGTAAATGTTGAAGGCCTTTACATCCCTGCTTATTTCATAGTCCTGGATACTGGAAAGGAAGAGGATGAATCTATCATCCTAGGAAGACCTTTCCTAGCCACAGCAAGAGCTGTGATTGATGTGGACAGAGGAGAATTGATCCTTCAATTAAATAAGGACAACCTTGTGTTTACAACTCAAGGATCTCTCTCTGCATCCATAGAGAGGAAGCAGAAAAAGCTTCTCTCAAAGCAGAGTCAACCAAAGCCCCCACAGTCAAACTCTAAGTTTGGTGTTGGGAGGTCTCAACAAAGCTCTGCACATCTGTGAGGCTCCATGAGAGCCCACTGTCAAGCTATTGACATTAAAGAAGCGCTTGTTGGGAGGCAACCCAATGTTTATTTATCTAATTTTATTTTTGTTTTTCATGTTTTCTTAGGTTCATGATCATGTGGAGTCACAAAATAAACGAAAAATTTAGAAACAGAATAAAAAACAGTGGAAGATAAATCACACCCTGGAGGAAGCACTTGCCTGGCATTCAACGCCAGAACAGAGCATAGTTCTGGCGCTGAACGCCCAAAATGGGCAGTATCTGGGCGCTGAACGCCCAAAATGGGCAGTATCTGGGCGCTGAACGCCCAAAATGGGCATCATCTGGGCGTTGAACGCCAGAATTGCACCCTGGAGAGGAGCTGACGCTGGACGCCCAGAACAAGCATGGTTCTGGCGTTCAACGCCAGAAATGGGCAACAAAGGGGCGTTGAACGCCCAAAATGGGCACCAACCTGGCGCTGAATGCCCAGAGTTGTGTGCAAGGGCATTTTACATGCCTAATTTGGTGCAAGGTTGTAAATCCTTGAACACCTCAGGATCTGTGGACCCCACAGGATCCCCACCTACCTCCACTCACTCTCCTCTCTCTTCTCAATCATCCTCTATTCCCAATAAACACTCTTCCCCAAAACCCTTCACCTATCACCTCCATCTCTCTTCCCTATTTTCCATTCACCACTCACATTCATACATCCACCTACCTTCAAAATTCAATATCTCTTTCCCACCCAATCCCACCCATATGGCCGAATTCACACATCCCTCCATCTCTTCCATATCTTCTTCTTCTTCTTCTTCTTCTATTCTTTCTTCTTTTGCTCGAGGGCGAGCAACATTCTAAGTTTGGTGTGGTAAAAGCATAGCTTTTTTGTTTTTCCATAACCATTAATAGCACCTAAGGCCAGAGAAACCTCAAGAAAGAGGAAAGGGAAGACAACTGCTTCCACCTCTGAGCCATGGGAGATGGAAAGATTCATCTCACAAGCCCATCACTAAGAAAAGGATGGAGCAAACAAGAGAGCACATTCATGGATCTCAACAGGCACATGAAGAAGCTCATCATCATGAAATCATGTTTTCATTAGTTTTTATGTTAAATTTACATTTCTGGACTTTACTATGAGTTTTTGTGTTTTTCTGTGATTTCATGTATTTTCTGGCTGAAATTGAGGGACTTGAGCAAAAATCAGATTCAGAGGTTGAAGAAGGACTGCTGATGCTGTTGGATTCTGACCTCCCTGCACTCAAAATGGATTTTCAGGAGCTACAGAACTCAAAATGGTGCGCTTCCAATTGCAATAGAAAGTAGACATCCAGGGCTTTCCAGCAATATATAATAGTCTATACTTTGCCCAAGTTTAGACGACGCAAACTGGCGTTCAACGTCAGCTCTCTGCCCAATTCTGGCGTCCAGCGCCAGAAACAAGTTGCAAAGTGGAGTTCAACGCCCAAACTGGCACAAAAGCTGGCGTTCAACTCCAAGAATGACCTCTCCATGTGTAGACTTCAAGCTCAGCCCAAGCACACACCAAGTGGGCCCCGGAAGTGGATTTATGCATCAATTACTTACTTCTGTAAACCCTAGTGACTAGTTTATTATAAATAGAACTTTTTATCATTGTATTCATAGTCTTGGTTACTCCGGTTCCCCTCTGGGGCCGAGACCAATGAACTCCATTATCACTTATGTATTTTCAACGGTAGAGTTTCTTCACTCTATAGATTAAGGTGTGGAGCTCTGCTGTTCCTCAAAGCTTAATGCAAAGTACTGCTGTTTTCTATTCAATTCATCTTATTTTGCTTCTAAGATATTCATTCGCACTTCAACCTGAATGTGATGAACGTGACAATCATCATCATTCCCTATGAACGCGTGCCTGACAACCACTTCCGTTCTACATTAGATTGAATGAGTATCTCTTAGATCTCTTAATCAGAATCTTCGTGGTATAAGCTAGATTGATGGCGGCATTCATGAGAGTCCGGAAAGTCTAAACCTTGTCCGTGGTATTCCGAGTAGGACTCTGGGATTGAATGACTGTGACGAACCCCAAACTCGCGAGTGCTGGGCGTAGTGACAGACGCAAAAGGATAGTAAATTCTATTCCAATATGATCGAGAACCTCCAAGATGATTAGCCATGCAGTGACAGCGCATCGGACCATTTTCCCGAGAGGATTGAAAGTAGCCATTGGCAC
>NW_015495815.1:0-12241 GCF_000816755.2 Arachis ipaensis
ATTTATACGCTTTTTGGCATTGTTTTTACTTAGTTTTTAGTATGATTTAGTTAGTTTTTAGTATATTTTTATTAGTTTTTTAATTAAAAATCACATTTCTGGACTTTACTATGAGTTAGTGTGTTTTTCTGTAATTTCTGGTATTTTCTGGCTGAAATTGAGGGAGCTGAGCAAAAATCTGATTCAGGCTGAAAAAGGACTGCTGATGCTGTTGGATTCTAACCTTCCTGCACTCAAAGTGGATTTTCTGGAGCTACAGAACTCTAAATGGCGCGCTCTCAATTGCGTTCCAGGGCTTTCCAGCAATATATAATAGTCCATACTTTGCTCAAGGATAGATGACGTAAACTGGCGTTCAACGCCAGTTCCATGTTGCAGTCTGGCGTCCAGCACCAGAAACAAGTTACAAGTTGGAGTTCAATGCCAGAAACAGGTTACAGCCTGGCGTTGAACACCCAAAACAGCCCAGGCACGTGAGAAGCTTAAGTCTCAGCCCCAGCACACACCAAGTGGCCCCAGAAGTGGATTTCTGCACTATCTATCATAGTTTACTCATTTTCTGTAAACCTAGGTTACTAGTTTAGTATTTAAACAAATTTTAGAGATTTATTTTGGATCTCATGACATTTTAGATCTGAACTTTGTAATCTCTGACGGCATTTGTTGGGGGTGAGGAGCTCTGCTGTGTCTCGATGAATTAATGCAACTATTTATGTTTTCTATTCAAACACGCTTGTTTCTATCTAAGATGTTCATTCGCACTTCAATATCATGGATGTGATGATCCGTGACAGTCATCACCATTCTCAACCTATGAACGTGTGCCTGACAACCACCTCCGTTCTACTTTCGATTGAATGAATATCTCTTGGATTCCTTAATCAGAATCTTTGTAGTATAAGCTAGAATCCATTGGCAGCATTCTTGAGAATCCGGAAAGTCTAAACCTTGTCTGTGGTATTCCGAGTAGGATTTAGGGACTGAATGACTATGACGAGCTTCAAACTTGCGAGTGTTGGGCGTAGTGACAGACGCAAAAGGATCAATAAATCTTATTCTGACATGATCGAGAATCGACAGATGATTAGCCGTGCGATGACAGCACACCTGGACCTTTTTCACTGAGAGGACGGATGGTAACCATTGACAACGGTGATCTACCAACACACAGCTTGCCATAGGAGGAACCTTGCATGCGTGAAGAAGAAGACAGGGAGAAAGCAGAGATTCAGAAGACAAAGTATCTCCAAAACTCCAACATATTCTCCATTACTGTATACCAAGTATTTATTTTATGTTCCCTTGTTCATTTGCAAGTCAACTGATAATTATAATTGACCTCCTAACTAAGATTTACAAGATAACCAGAGATTGCTTCAAACCAACAATCTCCGTGGGATTCGACCCTTACTCACATAAGGTATTACTTGGACGACCCAGTGCACTTGCTGGTTAGTGGTACAAATTATGAAAAGTGTGATTCACAATTCGTGCACCAGCCTTGTGGTAAGTTTCTCGAGTTTTCCTGCCCAGTTTTCGTGCCCTTGTTAAATTTGAGTTTTAGTGTTTGGTTTTAAGTGAAATCTTGTGTTTTGGGTGTTTTAGGTACACTCTAGCACTTGATTGTCGGTGGTTTTGGCTTCCAAAACTGTTGGACAAGGTAAGATCTCTTGAAAACCTTGTGAGATTATGTTTATTTTAAGCCCTAGGTTGATTTGTTATGATTTATATATATATAGCTTGATTATTGAGTTTGGGAGCTATTAGAACTTGTTGGAGCTTGTTGGTGGTTGTTGGTGGCTTAAATTATGTTGGATAGATTAGCTTGTGCTCAATTTGAGTTTTTGGCATATTGGGAATCGGCCAAGGTATGGTTTCAGTTTCTTTTGTGTAGTTATAATATTCATGGACACTTAGGGCAGTGACCCATAGGATAGGTTTGGATTCATGTGGTTGTTGATGATGGTTGGTTGATGTTGTATGTTGAATTGATATTGTTATGATGAGAAATAATAATGTTGAGATATGATGCTTGATGATTTTGAATAATTGTATATTTTTTATCATTGATGTGGAGCATGAATGAGTTTAGTGATGAAAATTGATAGTAATAGAATAATGAATGGTGAATGTGTTGGTGGAGAATTGTTTGTAATTGTTATATGTTGATATTGAGATTGAAAATGATGAAGAGTGATGGAAGGTTGGTGTCAATTGTGAATTGTGACCTAAGAGGGTAGAATTCAATGAAAAATGGAGTTTGAAATGGCTTTATTTGGTTTTGATTGGTTTGAGTTGTGAAAATTGAGAAATTGGTTATTGGTGAACTTTTGGTAAGAGTTGATTTTTGGTGAACTTTGTCTAATCATAACTTATGCCTCAGTTTTCAAAATTGATTGGAATTTTCTTGAAACTAAAGTTTATTGAAAATCCTTCAATTCGATATAAAGTTTGTAAGATTTGAGTTTTTGTAGAGGAAGTTATGATCATTCAAAGTTGGTGTTGAAAATATGAAATTCTACAAAGTTGTAGAATTTTGTGATTTCTGGTATGTGCGCACGCACAACCCTGCGGAATTTTAAAGCTGTGCACACGCATAGACCTATGCGTATGCACACGCAGGGGAAGGCTCCCTGTTTGCAGCACTAGCACCGCTTGTGCGCGCACATACCAATGAGGTTTTGCAACCTGTGCGTATGCATAGCCCTGTGCGCACGCACACGTTGGGAAGGTTAGTTTCTTGAAGGCATTACACAGGTTGTGCGAGCAAACATACATTATGAATTCCGGCACCTGTGCGTATGCACACCTCTATGCGTATGCACACGTTTTAAAACTTCTCCAGAGCGTGCGCGCGCACACCTTTGTGTGTACGCACACGCCCTGTTTCTCAAATTTAAAATTTGTTTTCAACTACTTCAGCTTCCCAACAAGATTATAAGCTTCTAGGACACCATTTTAAGACTTTTGGGCTTAATTTTGAGTATGAGAACATGGGAAATAACCTAAGGGTTATAGTTGATATTCTTATGAAAAATTAGAAAACGGAGGGTTAGGTTTTTGGTGTACTGAAGATGGTTTGATGGTATGTGAATAATGATTGATATATGAGATGAGAACTGATGAACTAATGAATTCGGAATAAGGATTAATTTGACAGTAGTTGAGCTTAGTCGAGGACTCGAAATGGAAATGTTGATGTGACAATGGTTGAGATGAGTCAAGGACTCGAATGTGCAATGATGAATCATTGAGGTATTGAAAATATTTTTTGAAAAACCACTGAACTACTATTTTTTTCTGAGATATATAGATGAGACACTATGTGCCCGGCACGGACGGTGGTTGGATTTTGCCTGTCGAGGTAGCAGCGGGGGCGTAAGGACGGTGGTTCATCCCGCTTGCATTGAGATGTGAGGTCCGTGGCAAGAGTATCACGCTTGCATCCCTTCGGATCAATAGATCGTGCAGGCACAAAACCCTGGACAGTGATCCGAGAACTATATCTCGGGGGTTCCCAATGATGATTCTGAAGGGCGACATCTCCATGGAGATGTGTCGGGTTGGCAGTTGAACCGATAATGTGATATCATAGCCAATAGGACAGGCATTCATCATGTGTATTTTCTATCTGTTTGTCTGCTTTGCCGACTTGTAATTGCATGCTTAATTGAATAACATGCCTATTTGCTTACTTGAACTACTTGCCTTATATGCTTCTACTTGTGTTTTACTTGCATTGTAATTAATTGTGCTTTCTACTGGATTAAGGAGGTTCAAAAGGCAGTGGCAATGGGATCGCATGGAGGATAGGTTGGTGAAGGCTGTGGGACAGCGGTGTTTGGTTAGAATAGAAATCCCCTAAGATAGATTACCATGTTTTTTTATGTTAAGATTTTGTATATATGCTTTATTGTTTTAGTAAGCTTTAAGATGAATCTTGTGATGGATATGAAGTCTAGGATTGCCTTTGGTATCCCGAGGTCTTATATCCTACATCACTGGGCACTGTTACCATACTAAGAACCTCTGGTTCTCATACCATATTTCTGTTGTATTTTTTAGATGCAGGTCGCAACCCACCTCGGTGAGTTTCTTTGGATGGTGACAGAAGTGGAGGATCCTGTTATTCTTGGAGTCCTTTTGTTTATTTTGTTTATACATCTCTCACTTTTGTGTTTTGTTTTTGGCCTAAAGGCTTGTATTTGAGAGAGAAAAACTTGTATAAGTTGTTTTACTGTCAGGTTTTTGTTTGTATGTATATATGGCTAGCCGGGTTAAACTCCACGAGCCGTGGCTAGATTCTTATGATATTATACTATTATCTTTTGTTATATTATTTCTGCTTCTTATTCCTTAAGTTAGAAGCTTCGATAGTACGTTTTGCACTTTTTAGATCCTGTTTTGAGCTATATCCTTTATTAGGCTTCTAGATTATATTAATTTTTTCTATATATTATATGTATAAGCTTAGAACTGTCATAAGCCTTTATTAACCTTTGCTTCACGACGCGAGGTAAAGTTTAGGCTAATTAGGGTGTTACACCTGGCGTAATAGACAACCGGAAGATGTTGATAGTAACCTTAATGCTATCAAGATACGCATCCTAGAATTTAACGGCAGAAGTGACCCTGAGCTTACCTGGAATGGGAATGGAAGGTGGAGCTCCTATTTCAGTGTCATAACTACTCTGATGTGAAAAAGGTCAGACTAGCAGCTATAGAATTCTCGGATTATGCCCTTATCTAGTGGGCCGAGCTGGACAAAAAGAGGATACAGAATAGAAAACCACCAATTCAGTCTTGGAAAAAGATGAAGAAGGTCATGCGACAGTGGTTTGTCCCTTCGTACTACTACAGGGAGCTTCATCAACTACTCAAATAGCTATACCAAGGTTCTAAGTCTATAGATGAGTATCATAAGGAGATGGAGATGCAGCTAATCTAGACAAATATTAAGGAGTCTGAGGCTACTATGGCACGTTTCTTGAGTGGGCTAAATTAAGACAGTGTAAATAATATTGAACGTCACCCATTCGTAGATATGGAAGACTTAGTGAATCTAGCTATCAAGGTGGAAAAACAGCAAAAGGCGAAGGGGCTGCATATTTCTCCCAACCCTACTTCAAGGTGTGATTCTAGAGGTGTTAATTTCAGGGAGAAGACTGTATCTAAACCTATCGAATCAAAGGAGAGGTCTACAGACTAGCATATGCCTAATTCCACTTCTAAACCTCCTTTATGGCATCATGATATTACTTGCATTAAGTGCCACAAATTAGGCTATTATGCTTCCGAGTGTCCAAATAAAAGGACCATGGTCATATGCGGAATGAGGACATTCCACATGGGGATGATGATGATATAGTTGAGTATATTGTTAGTGGCGACGCGCTTGTTATTAGGCCGATCTTAAATGTACAAGCCAAGGACGATCGTCTAAAACAGCGTGAGAACATCTTTCATTTAAAAGTTTTGTTGGGAGGCAAGGTTGTACTCATGATCATTGATGCTAGAAGTCATACAAATGTTGCTAGCTCAACGACCGTCACAAAATTAGGCTTGAAATTCACTAAACACCCTAACCCTTACAAACCGGAGTGACTATGTGATGTTGGTGAACTGAAGGTTGTGAAGCAAGTCCGCATACAGTCTCTATTGGGAGATATAGTGATGAAGTACTTTGTGACGTGGTTTTCATGCAGGCTTGTGATCTACTCCTAGGGCGTCTATGGCAGTATGATAGAAGGGTGGTCCATGATAGTTTCACAAACCAATACTCCTTTACTTACCTTGGGAAGAAGATTACCCTTGCACCTTTATCCCCTAAAGAAGTGTACTTGGAGCAATTGAGCATATGCGAATCCATAAATGAGTCTTTAGGATGTGAGATAATTGAAAAAATAAGAGGGTAAAGGGAAGGCTCTTAGAGAAGAAAAGAGTAAGAAAAAGAGTCAGGGTCTGAGTGAAAATAAGAGTTGTAAGAGCAAAAAATATATGGGTCTCATAGAGAGTGAGGGTGCTCATAAGATGTGTTTTTATGCAAAAGAGAAGGATCTGAAGCCTGTTAGTTTAGGAAAAAAAATATTGGTGTTAGTGAGATTTAGAGAAACTTTACTATCTACCATTGACACTAACCATGAACTTCCTAGTGCTTTTATTTCACTTTTGCAAGAATTTGGGGTTGTCTTCCCGGAGGAGATGCCTCCAGGTTTACCTCTGTTATGTGGCATTGAACATCAAATTAACTTTGTCCCTAGTTCAAGTATTCCAAACCGGCCAACTTATCGGACGAATCCTGAGGAAACAAAAGAATTGCAACGGCAATTCGAGGACCTTTTGGCTAAGGGTTTTATGAAAGAAAGCATGAGTCTTTGTGCTGTTCCGGTACTATTGATGCCCAAGAAGGATGGCTCATGGAGGATGTGTGTTGACTGTAAAGCTGTAAACAAGATTACGGTAAAGTATCGCCATCCTATTCCTAGACTTGATGAATTGCATTGTTCTATTATTTTTACTAAAAGAGAGTTAAGGAGTGGTTATCAACAAATACAAATAAAACTTGGTGATGAATGGAAAAATAGGATTTGTGTGCCTACTTGTTCTATTAGGGAGCTACTTATTCTACAATCACATAGTGGGGGTTTGTTGGGTCATTTTGGTGTATATAAGACTTTGGATGTTTTATCTGAGGATTTTTATTGGCCCCACATGCGTAAAGATGTTGAAAAGTTTTGTGCTAAACGCATTGCATGTAAACAAGCTAAATCTAAGTCTTTACCAAGTGGCTTGTATACTCCTTTACCTGTTCCTGTGCATCCATGGGTTGATATTTCTATGGACTTTGTTCTTTGTTGGCCTAGAACTAGGAGAGGTCGAGATAGCATTTTTGTTGTGGTAGATAGATTTAGTAAAATGGCTCTTTTTATTACTTGCTATAAAACTGATGATGCCACAAATATTGCTGACCTATTCTTTAGAGAAGTTGTGCGCTTACATGGTGTTCCCCAAACTATTGTTTCTGATCGTGATGTCGAATTCTTAAGCCACTTTTGGAAAGTTTTGTGGAATAAGTTAGAAACAAAATTGTTATACTCAACTATTTGTCACCCTCAGATTGATGGTCAAACTGAAATAGTAAATAGGACAATGGGCACCTTATTGCGTGATGTTGTTGGTAAGAATTTGAAAACCTGGGAAGATTGTTTACCTTTTATTGAGTTTGTTTATAATAGGACAATCCATTCTTCCACTGGTTTTTTGCCTTTGAACTTGTCCATGGTTTTAATCCTCTAACTATCTTGGATTTAATGCCTTTACCTTTGAGTGATCTTGCTCCAACTCCCAGCCACTAATGTGAATTTTAATGTGAACGTTCATATCCTTCTTCTTTGCATTCCTTCTTCTTCTTCGCGTTCCTTCTTCTTCTTCTCGTTCTTCCTTTTTCTTCACATTCCTCATTCTTCTTCACATTTCTTCTTCTTCTTTGCGTGCTTTCTTCCCATCATCGTTCTTTTATTGCTGCTGTTGTTGTTGCATTTTTTTTTTCTTTTCTTATTTTCTTCCTAGAAATTTTGCAGCATTGAATTTTTTCTCTTTTTTTGGTTTTTTTCCTCTTAATAGAGTGAAACAAGAAGAGTTACGAGAAAATAAAATAAGAAAAAAATTATAAAGAAGAAAAAGATGAAAAAGAAGAAAAAAAAGCAGCAACAGAAGATGAGGAGGAAAAAGATGAAGAGTTTTGAATTATGTAAAATTTATCAAAACAAATAACACCGAAAGTTCTTAGCAATAACATATAAATTTCTTAATTTTTATACCAAAATTTTGCTACAAAAGTACGAAAATGTATTTTTTAATGCTGTATTTTTTTTATTCTTATTTCTTTTTTGTTTTTCTTATTTCGTCTTTTAGGAGCATTGCTTCTCATATTAGACTTGAAAATAAACATGTTTGTAATATATTGCAGTCTTATTAGTTAAATGAATGTAGGTTCCTCCTCTTTCTAGTGATATTGTAGCATTATGTGTTTCTTCTTCTTCTTTTGTTTGATTTTTTCTTATTTTTATTTTTGTTAAGAGAGTAAAACAAGAAGAATCATAAAAAGGTGAAACAAGAAGGAAAATATGAATAAGAACAGAAGAAGATGATGATGATAACGAAGAAGAAGTAGAATGATGATGAGTTTTGAGTTATCATTGAGTGATTTTGGTGTATTCTAGATTTAAATAAGGTGCACTTGGTCTGTGTTATTTTAAACCATGTTTGTTCATGTATTGTCAGTAATTTGGTGCATTATAGATTTAAATAAGGTGCACTTTTAGTTTGAACTTACTTTGAACGGAGTTTATTTGTGTGTCGCCATCATTAAGGAATTTTACTGCATTCTGAATTTGAACTGTTGTACATATAAAAAGAAAACGATGATGATGATATTAATGATGATGGAGTAGAAGGTGAAAGAGAAAAAAAAGGAGGAGGCCCTTGTTTTTTATTTATTTATTAATTATTATTATTATGGCATATTTACGTTAATAGCTCCCATGACTCTCGTATATATATAAAGTTATATTATTGTGTAGATGTTGCAAAATTTTTATTTGTATGGATATATATCCCATCATTTTCTTCCACTATCAAAATAAGGCATGATTAAGTAAGTTGTTTTTTGTATTTACTACAGAATTTAATCTCAACTATGCAGGAGCTAATACCACAGGTTCACTATAGGTTCTACATCTACATTTATGGAAAAATTTTAACAAAAAGTTGAAGGAATACAAGTATAATCTACTATGAGAATGTGCTAGGGAAATAATCTATTATAGGTTTGAGCAGAAAATAAACAGATTTAAGAGGCTTAATAAACAAGCATGGACATACTTAGATAAGTGGCCGAAGGAAGCATGGACAAGGGCATTTTTCATACATGGACTAAAGACCGGCAACATTTGTAATAATGCTTGCGAAGTTTTTAATTCTAAGATTAAGAAGGATAGGGCAAAGCCAATAATAACCCTATTAGAGGAGGTTTTGATGTTTGCAATGAGGTCAATTGCAAAAAATAAAGTGAAATTATCCCATCATATTGGTAAGCTCCCACCAATATAGCACAATAGATTATAGAAAATTAGGAAAGAATCTTAAAAATGGACCCTAGTTTGGTCTACAGATGAACACTATAAGAGTTTTGAGATTCATGACTAGCCTACTAACATCTGTTGACTTAGGAAAAAGTTTTTGCACTTGTAGGTTCTGGCAAATAACAGGTAAAATTTGTTTAAATAATTCTTATATTGGTATATTTGTTGCATGGCTGTTGTGTTATCACTCATTAGGATTTCTCAAAGTATGCCATGTGTTCATGCATGTGTAGCCATATCCAGGATTAATGAAAATCCTAAGGATTATTGTCATTATTGGCTAACAATGGAGGCCTATAGATCTACGTATATGCACTCTCTTAATCCAATACCAGGGCAAGATCTTTTGGAGAAATCTCATTGCAACAGACCTCTTGCACCAAAAATCAAAAGAAATCCAGGACCATAAACTAAACAGAGAAAGAAAGATGTGATGAAGAGCCCTCTAGTAGTAAGAAATCAAAAACTTCCACCAAATTAAAGAAGAAGTACATAGAATTCACTTGCAGTTGTTGTGATACTAAAGGGCACACTAAAACAAGTTGCTCTCGTAAGAAGGCAGATGATATTGCCAGTGCCCTTGTTGTTGTATGTAATATCCTACCACACAGAATTTTATGCTTAATTTCGTAAATCAGAGGTGGTGAAGAATTACGACCTCTAAAAGTAATATGTGTGTGTATGTGTGTGTAAAGAATAGTTTAACTAGGAGCCTTAAAGAAGAAGATAAGCAAAACCTCATCGCACTCGAAACGTGAAGAAAAAAAATAGGGTATTAGAAAGCAGAAGAGACAATATATACATAGATGGAGTTCCAAGAAGATTATATAACAAAATCTAGACTCAACCTGCGAAGCAAAGACTGGCTATATATATATATATCCTAAAATAAACCCAAAACATAAATACAAATCATGGTACTCCAAAGTCAACTTCTAAGAGGAACAACACAAATTTTATACAAAAGTAGAGAGTACTACATAGATATATAGAAAATACAAAACATAATATCGCTGAAAGTAGATCTTCGCTTCAGCAGAGTCTCCCGCACGCTCAGCGAGGTGCGTTATGTCCTGCATGTGAAAAACAATAAAACATGTATGGAATAAGAACCGGGAATTCTTAGTATGGTAAAGGTGCCCACATAGATAATACATTTAGTCCTGGGAAGCCAGAGGCATTCCAAAACTCTAACAACCCATATCAAATCCTAGAATTCTTACTAAACCAGAAATAAGGTGACTATATCTAAGAATTCTAGTCCAATTGTTCATATTGCATCCTCTACAAGCTCCCAATTGCCAAGCGGAACAACCCTCAACATTCATCCACCACTGAGGGATCTCTCGGAAACAAACACATGCAAGACAAACAAGAAAAACACAGATATAGGAAGCAGATACAGCAAATAGATCCAATAGTAGTTAATTACAGTTAAGCAAAAAGGCAAGCCAAAACAAATGCATACTCAAACAAAACATACAATTGCATATGATGCATGTCTGTCCTATGGCCGATGATATTATCTGTCAGTTATACAGCCAAACTCGATATGTCTGGTAGCACACCCTGGACAGAAACACCATATCATGGAACAAGTGGAACTAAGTCACGACCCTTGCATACTATCTGCTTAATCCAAAGCAAGTGGAACAAACCACTACTCCTGCTTACTACTCAGGCGGCTGTTTACAAACTCAACCTAGAGCAAGTGAGATGATATAGGGTATTATGTCGCTCTAGAATTCCTCAATAAAATTGAATCACCTCGTTGCAAGTATAGTCTAGACCAACAACCAATCCTCCATCAAAGTTTATTTTTGGTTGTCATAAGTCCAACCCAAAAAAAATAACCGAGAGTATTAGTCCTGGGTCGTTCTCCCTAGGAATCACAATCGAGTGCTCAATTATTGGTTATGAGATTAAAGGGGGGTTGGGTTGATAAAACAAGAAATTAAAAAGGCAAGAAATGTAAATCAAACAACTAAAGAAAGCAATTACTAAAGAGAGACATTCATGGCAAGGATTGAGAATCTAGGCTTTCTATCCTAGTCATTAAGTGGCCACCACACTCGAATGAATGACAAGACTCAAGAATTGGTTGGATTTCGGATTCTGGGACACAACTATGGATTACTTTGTCTACTTCCATCTTCCATAAGTGAGGGTAATCCCAAATGTAATATTTAGAATCACTCCTCAACTTATTCCTTTGATGTTTTGAAAAGTTGGGAGGGAAAATCTTAGCAACCAAGTAGTTCGCCATAGGAGCAAACCAAGGAAAACTATCTGAAACAGCATGCAAACTATCCAAAGGGAATGAGTCATCAATCGGAAATGGGTCATATTTGAGATTCTCAAGGCGGCTTAGATGGTCCGCAACTAGATTTTGTGACCCACTTCGATCCCTAATCTCAATGTCAAACTCTTGCAAGAGCAAGATCCAACGTATGAGCCTAGGTTTCGACTCATTCTTAGTCAACAAATATTTTAAAGCTGCATGATCCGTATATACCACTATCTTAGAGCCTAGCAAGTAAGATCTAAATCTATCCAATGCATGAACAATGGCTAAGAGCTTTTTTTCTATAGTGGTATAATTGGATTGTGCTGCATCCAATGTCTTTGATGAGTAAGCAGGAGCTTACCATCGCGCTATGCAAGCGCAGCACCTACGGCATGATTTGACGCGTCGCACATGATCTCGAACGGCTGCGTCCAGTCAGGGCCCCTCACAATTGGTGCTGTGGTAAGAGCTCTCTTCAACTCCTAAAATGCTTCTGCACAAGCACTATCAAACTCAAAGTCCACGTCCTTTTGGAGTAGTCGCGACAATGGCAATGCAATTTTGCTAAAATTCTTGATAAAGTGCCTGTAAAATTCTGCATGCCCCAAAAAAGAATGGACCTCCCTCACAGATGAGGGGTGAGGTAAATTGGTAATGACATCAACCTTGGCCGGGTCCACCGAAATGCCCTTGTCAGAAACTACGTGTCCTAACACAATGCCTTGTCTCTCCATGAAATGCCATTTTTTGAAATTTAAGACAAGGTTAGTGTCAACACACCTAGCTAAGACCTTGGCCAAGTTCACTAAAC
>NW_015495815.1:12809-13854 GCF_000816755.2 Arachis ipaensis
CAAGTAAAGAAAACGAACTAGAATGACGAAGTCTTGATGAGGTAATAACTCTTCTCAGTGTTCCAATGCCAAAAAGTAAGAAAAATTTTAATCCTAAGAACTATGAATGTATAGAGAGAAAACCTAGAGGAAGAGTAAACTAGATCTAAAACTAAAACTGTGTAGAATAAATATTGTCTTTTGTTTCTGCATGTTCTCTGGCTCTAGTCTGTTGTTGTTCTGGGCCGAAAACTGGGTCAAAATAGGGTCCAAAATCACCCCCAGCGAATTCTGCAGATTATGCAGATCGCGCATGTCACGCGATCGCGTCATCCATGCGGACGCGTCATTCGCGTTTTTCCCTACCACGCGTTCACGTCGTCCACGCCTCCGCGTCGCTTGTGCTTTTCATTCCGCGCGGTCGCCTGAGCCATGCGGCCGCGTCACTGCGATTCCTCCTCTTTCGCGCGGTCACGTGAGCCATGCGACCGCGTCACTTCTCGCTGGTTATCTCCTCAATTTCTTGTGTTCCTTCCATTTTTGTTAGCTTCCTTTCCAATCTCCAACTCATTCATGCCCTATAAAGCCTGAAACGCTTAACACATAGATCACGACATCGACGAATAAAGGAGAATTAAAATGCATAATTAAAAGTCTTCTAGGAAGCAGTTTTCAATCATGTAATAATTTCAGGAAGGAAATATAAATGCATGCTATTTTAATGAATAAATGGGTAAGGATCATGATAAAACCACACAATTAAACACAATATAAACCATAAAATAGTGGTTTATCAACCTCCCCACACTTAAACATTAGCATGTCCTCATGCTTAATTGAAGGAGATAAAATAAATAAGTATGAACATGTAGAAACTCTTGCAATGTAATGCAATCCTATATATATGAATGCAACTATATGATTCTTGCCCACTTGATCAAAAGTAAATAAGATCTTCAAAACAATTACAAATCAAATTTCACTAATTCTATCATTATACAGTAAGACAGATAAAAGTGCAAGAAGATAGCTCATGAAAGCAAGGAACATGGAAATTCAAGCATTG
>NW_015495815.1:14059-15169 GCF_000816755.2 Arachis ipaensis
CTTATCAATGCACATAGATTTTTAATTCTTATATTTTCACATGAGTAGGTATCCAAATTCCCATTGTATTATCATGGCACATTCCCTTAATAACTTTTGTTCCCACAATTTCCCATACTTAACTAGTACACACAATTCTATCTTAAGCTAACCAAAGATTCAATTTGGGATATGCAATTGTTTTTCAGCTTGAGGTTAGTAACGTGGTAAAATATAGACAAATGGGGATTTAAAGGCTCAAAGTGGTTAACAAAGGTAATTGAAAAGGGTAGGCTTAATTTGGATAAGTGAGTTTAAACAAATAATGGCCTCAATCATATGCAAGCATACAAATATAATAAATATTGGACATATAGGATGAAACAAAATATAGATTACAATCATAGAGAAGTAAACACACAAGAATAAAATGTTTATGGTTAAATAATGTAACCATGCATAAAGGCTCAAATATTCACAGGTTGTGTGTTCTTTAGCTCAAAAATCATGTTCCAATTACAACTTCAAGCAGATTTATCATAAAAATTTTTGAAAATTAGTGAAATTTTGTTCCAAAGATAGACTCTTAGAAGAAACGTATTGTCTTTTCAATCAAGTAGAACATGTATGCAACTAACCTATTACTATGCAATTTATCCTATTCTATAAAATATAACTAATATAACTAAATTATCTTAATTTATTGGTGCTAAGGAAGAGGAATTACCTCCGGAAGTCAGGTACTGACTGACCTCCCCACTTTGCACCGTCCGGGGTGTCTAAGTCCTTGAAGTGTCCCTTGAGTAGCTCCTTGAGGTGTTTGAATTGGCGCTCGTTACGGCACTCTCTTAACTTCGCTTTCTGTTCTTGCTGATCCAACCTTTCGATTATCTGCTGGAGCAGTGCGTCTGTTGTAGGTGCTTGTAGTGTTGAAGAAGGGATATCTTCAACCGGTGCAGTAGGAAGGCTTGTAGTGGATGCTGGAGGTCTGAGGTATTTCCCGTTAGGGACATACTAATCATCCCGTGGAAGCATGGCTTTGGTGTCCCTAGCTCTGTAGGAGACTCCGGCTGCTGAGATAAGATCTGAGATCAAGGCGGGAAAAGGTAAGTTGCCCGCGATTTGTACGTG
>NW_015495815.1:16243-16800 GCF_000816755.2 Arachis ipaensis
ACCTTTATGATCCTCTTAACTCTTTTTGTTGAGGGCTTGACTGCAGTTGAAGAAGGCTCTGCCACTAGTGCTCTTTTAGTTTCTCTTCTTGCTGGGGGTTTGGGAGTAGCTCTCTCTTTTCCTTTCTTGGTGGCCATCCTGAAAAAGGGAAGAGAAAGTAAATTAAATTCAAAGAGATATATAGCAAGGAAGAGAACGGAAAAGGTGGTGATGGATGCACATTAGGAGGTAACTGACATTAACACACGCTCATGAGTACATGTGAAAAGTCATCAGTGGAAAATAGCTAGTGCATATAATGACAAGTGAATGCAAGGTGTTTATTGGCATGCCGACAAGGGGCATGAGTAGCATAGATCAAGCATCACGTTGTAGCAAACTATCACGTTTGTATTGAAAATTAAATTTAATTAATACAATAGTAGAGGGAGTTTATGAAAAGCAAGCATTGGATAGTAGAATAGAATAAAGTAGATAAGTGCATAATGCCATATGGGCTTTTTCACAAACACATAGCATGCATGGTGAATAAGGTATAGAAAGTATTAAAGTGAACA
>NW_015495815.1:22779-34457 GCF_000816755.2 Arachis ipaensis
CACAATGAGGATTCAATACAATTATATATTGTTAATCACACACAAGTACAAAGAACGTGGAACACAATTTCGTCCACCAATAACGTTAAGGTTTTTGGGAGGCCGATTTCGTCATGTCGGTTTCGTCCGAGTTGTTGTTAGTAATCCTCTTTTTTGTACCTTGCTTAGGTCTCTTTCAGGGATTACTTCTATAACTTTATGTTTTGGGCCGACTCTATCGTGTCGGGCCCTTCTAAGTTATTTTTGTAATCCTCTTTCTTGGACCTTGTTCAGGTCTCTTTCAAGAATTACTTTTATAACTTTTATGTTTTGGGCCGACTTCATCATGTCGGGCCCTTCTAAGTTATTTTAATAATCCTCTTATTTGGACCTTCTTGTTCAGGTCTTTTTCAGGGATTACTTTTATAACTTTTATGTTTTGGGCCGACTTCATCACGTTAGGCCCTTCTAAGTTATTTTAGTAATCCTCTTTTTAGACCTTGTTCAGGTCTCTTTCAGGGATTACTTTTATAACTTTTATGTTTTGGGCCAACTTCATCACGTCGGGCCATTCTAAGTTATTTTAGTAATCCTCTTTTTTGGACCTTGTTCAGGTCTCTTTCAGGGATTACTTTTATAACTTTTATGTTTTAGGCCGACTCTATCGTGTCGGGCCCTTCTAAGTTATTTTTGTAATCCTCTTTCTTTGACCTTGTTCAGGTCTTTTTCAGGGATTACTTTTATAAGTTTTATGTTTTGGGCCGACTTCATCATGTCAGGCCCTTCTTGTTATTTTAGTAATCCTCTTTTTTGGGCCTTGTTCAGGTCTCTTTCAGAGATTACTTTTATAACTTTATGTTTTGGGCCGACTTCATCACGTCAGGCCCTTCTAAGTTATTTTAGTAATCCTCTTTTTTGGACCTTGTTCAGGTCTCCTTCACGGATTACTTTTATAACTTTTATGTTTTAGGCCGACTTCATCATGTCGGGCCCTTCTAAGTTATGGTAATCCTCTTTTATAGGGCTGGCCAGACCTTTTTCCAGGGATTTACTTTTATAACTTTGGTTTTCTGTCTGATTCGACTTTTTTACGTCGGCCAGTCTTTAAGCTATTTTTTAGCAATCCATTTATTTAAGACCTCGTCAGGTCCTTTCTAAGGATCACTTTCGATAACTTCTTGCATTATTTTGTTTTCATCTTTGCCGATTTTTTAGGGATTGGGCTTAATCCTCGTTTGGTTGACCTTTGATGAATTTGGTTTTCATCTTCGCTGGTCTTTATCGTGATCGTGCAGTGAATTTGATTTTCACTTTTTGCCGCTCTGTAGCTTTATAATCGGGGGATGAATTTTTAGCATTTCAGATTAATGCGTCTTGAGAATTTGTAGGAAATCTAAAAAAACTTTATTCAAAAGAAAATGCACATATATACATGTTGGGGTTTTATCCCTTTACTTCGGGCAACTTGTAGATCCTTGGTTTGGCACCTCGTTAAAAAACCTTTTCAGGAAAAAGAGTGTGCCTTGTCCTAAGATCCTTTATCACCCCTAACTATAGTACCTTCTTAGGTTGCAGGCGTGCCATGACCTAGGAAGCTCTCACCCATCGAGTTCGGACAGTCTGTAGTAGCCCTTTCCAAGTACTTCTATGACTCGGTAGGGTCCTTTCCAGTTTGCTGCCAGCTTTCCTTCTCCAGGTCGAGTTGTTCCGATATTATTTCAGATTAAGATGAGGTCGTTCTCAGCAAAACCTCGCGGCACTACCTTTTGATGGTAGCTTGAAGCCATTCGACGTTTTAATGCCTCTTCCCTGATCCGATCTCTTTCTTGGACTTCTGGAAGTAGGTCGGGTTCTTCCCTTTGAAGTTGGAAGTTGGCTTCTTCATTATAGTGGACCACTCTAGGTGACCCTTCTTCAATCTCCACTGGGATCATTGCCTCCATTCCGTACGCTAATCGGAAGGGTGATTCCTTTGTGGTGGAATGTGGCGTTGTTCGATATGCCCAGGCTCCTTTTGCGTCCTGTAATCTCTGTTTTAGCTCAGTCAATATGACTTTGTTAGCAGCTTCGGCTTGTCCATTGGCTTGGGGATGTTCTACGGAAGTGAACTGGTGTTTTATGTTCAAGTCAGCCACTAACTTTCTGAAGCCTGCATCTGTGAATTGGGTGCCATTGTCTGTGGTGATGGAGTATGGAACCCCGAACCTTGTGACAATGTTCCTATATAGGAATTTTCGACTTCTTTGAGCCGTGGCGTTAGCTAGGGGTTCTTCCTCGATCCATTTTGTGAAATAGTCTACCCCTACTATGAGGAATTTAACTTGTCCCGATCCCTGAGGGAAGGGTCCGAGAAGGTCGAGTCCCCATTTAGCGAATGGACAAGGTGAGGTCACGCTGATGAGTTCCTCTGGCGGGGCAATATGGAAGTTGGAATGTTTCTGACATGGTGGACATGTCTTTACGAACTCTGTGGCTTCCTTTTGTAGAGTTGGCCAATAAAATCCGGCCCGAAGTACTTTTTTGGTAAGTGCCTGCGCTCCGAGATGATTGCCACAAATGCCACTGTGTACTTCTTCTAAAACTTCCTTTGTGTTGGAAGTCGGTACACATTTTAACACTGGTATTGAAATTCCTCTTTTGTACAGAGTATTGTTTATGATAGTGTAGTATTGTGCCTCCCTTTTTAACCTCTTTGCCTCCTTTTTATCTGTGGGGAGTGTTTCTGTTTTGAGGTAGTTAATTATGGGGGTCATCCATCCTTGATCCGGACATGTTATGGCTAAGACTTTTTCTTCTTCCGAGATTGACGGGTTCTGGAGCATTTCTTGGATGATGCTTCTATTTTTGCCCCCTGGTTTGGTACTGGCTAGTTTTGAGAGTGCATTAGCTCGGGCATTCTGTTCTCGGGGTATATGGCGGACCTCATATTCCCCGAGTTGTCCAAGTTATTCCCTGGTTTAGTCCAGGTACTTTTTCATAGTGGGATCTTTGGCTTGGTAGCTCCCTGTTATTTGGGAAGTGACTACTTGTGAGTCGCTGAAGATGATAAGCTTTTGAGCTCCAACCTCCCTAGCCAGTTTCAAACCAGCTAGTAGCGCCTCATATTCAGCTTGGTTGTTTAAGGCAGGGAACCCAAATTTGAGGGAAAGTTCTATTTGGGTTCCCTGGTCGCTTTCTATTATCACACCCGTGCCGCTTCCAGTTTTATTTGAGGAACCATCTACATAGAGATTTCATTCTGTAGGGATTTTCGGGGTGTCTGTAAATTCTGCGATGAAGTCGGCCAGGTATTGTGACTTGATGGCTGTCCAAGCTTCATATTGAAGGTCGAATTCAGACAACTCGACTGCCCATTGCAAGATTCTGCCTGCTAAGTCTGTTTTTTGCAAAATCCCCTTTATGGGTTGGTTGGTTCGAACCTTAATGGTGTGAGCTTGGAAATACAGACGCAGTCGTCGAGATGTTAGTATGAGAACGTAGGCGAATTTTTCTATCCTTTGGTAGTTCAGCTCAGATCCTTGTAATGCTTTGCTGATAAAATATACAGGTTGTTGCCCACTGTCGTTTTCTCAGACTAATGCTGAGGCTACTGCCCGACTTCCTACTGCGAGGTATAATATAAGTGGTTCTCCTTCCCATGGCCGAGATAGGACAGGTGGCTGTCCCAGGAATATTTTTAAATATTGGAATGCCTGCTCGCACTCCGTTGTCCATTCAAACTTCTTTCCCTTCCTTAGAGTAGCATAGAAGGGGATAGATCTTATTACTGATCCCGCTAGAAATCTGGACAAGGCTGCCAATCTTCCATTGAGCTGTTGTACCTCTTTTACGCAAGTCGGGCTCTTCATATCGAGTATGGCCTAGCATTTATCCGGATTTGCCTCGATTCCTCTTTGTGTGAGCATAAAACCCAAGAATTTGCCAGCTTCTACTGCGAAGGTGCACTTTGCAGGATTAAGTCGCATGCCATGCCTTCTTATAGTGTCGAATACTTGGGTGAGATCGGACAGTAACGTCTCTTCACTTTGTGTCTTTATTAACATGTCGTCCACATAGACTTCCATGATTTTTCTGATGTGATTCGTAAAGATCTTATTCATCAATCTCTGGTAAGTGGCTCCTGCGTTTTTAAGTCCAAAAGGCATGACGATGTAGCAGTAGTTTGCTTTTGGGGTTAAGAATGAAGTTTTTTCTTGGTCGGGCAGGTACATTGGGATTTGATTGTATCCCAAATATGCGTCCATAAACGAGAGGTATTTGTATCCAGAGGAGGCATCCACTAGAGCGTCGATACTTGGGAGTGGATAAGGATCTTTTGGGCAAGCTTTGTTGAGATCAGTGTAGTCGGTGCACATTCACCACTTCCCATTCGATTTTTTTCACCAAGACGACGTTAGCTAGCCATAGTGGGTACTTGACTTCTCTTATGAATCCTGCCTCCAGTAAAGCTTGTACCTGCTCTTCCACAGCTTGGGATCGTTCTGGCCCGAGCTTTCTATGCCTCTATTGTACTGACCGAGATCCTGGGTAGACTGCTAGCTTGTGGCACATTAATTTGGGGTCTATGCCTGGCATGTCTGCAGCCTTCCATGCAAAGAGGTCGATGTTATCTCGTAAGAACTGTATGAGTGATTCTTTTGTTTCTCCTTTTACGATTGTACCGATATTGGTTTTTTTGTTCGAAGTGTCTCCGATCTGGACTTTTTCGAGTTCACCTTCGGGTTGTGGGCGGAGTTCTTCCCGCCTCTGAACTCCACCGAGTTCGATGGTGTGGAATTCTTCTCCTCTGCCTCTGAGTTTTAGACTTTCGTTGTAACAACCGCGCGCCGTCTTCTGGTCTACTTTTATTGTAGCTATCCCTTCTGTAGTTGGGAATTTCATGCATAGATGTGGGGTCGAGATTACTGCGCCGAGCTAATTTAACGTTGTCTGACCTATTAAGGCATTGTAGGCTAAACTCACGTCGACCACGATGTAGTCTATCTTGAGTGTTCTTGACTGGTTTCCTTTTCCAAAGTTCGTGTGTAGTTAGATGTATCCTAGAGGCTGAACTGGAGTGTCTCCCAGTCCGAACAGGCTGTTTAGATATGCTCTGAGTTCTTTTTCTTCCAGGCCGAGTTTGTCGAAGGCCGTTTTAAACAAGATGTCGGCAGAGCTTCCTTGGTCTACCAGCGTGCGGTGGAGATTTGCGTTTGCCAGTATAATAGTGATGACCATGGGATCGTCGTGTCCTGAGAAGATACCGGATGCGTCTTCTTTGGTAAAAGTAATTGTGGTGATGTTGGGTGCTTCCTCCTTTCCCTCGACATGATATACTTCTTTAAGATATCTTTTGCGAGATGATTTGGAGGTTCCTCCTCCCGTAAATCCTCTGTGTATCATGTGAACGTGTCTTTCTGGTGTACGAGGTGATCGCTCTGTTCTCCCGACATCTTCGTCCCTTCTTCTTTTTCTTTGCTCATCATCTCGGGTGGCCAGGTATCGATCTAATTTTCCTTCTCTTACTAGTTTTTCTACGACATTTTTTAGGTCAAAGCATTCGTTAGTGGAATGTCCGCGGATTCGATTGTATTTGCAATATTCAATCCGATTTCCTCCTCCTTTTTTGCCTTTTAGTGGTCGAGCTGGGGTATTTTTTTCAGTATGGCAAACTTCTCTTAAGACATCCACAAGGGACACCCGAAGAGGGGTGTAATTGTGGTATTTTTTGATTTTTTCCCCACGTCGATCTTCTTTCTTTTTGGACTCTTTATCCTTATCTCGAGAGGAGTAGGTGAATCCGGATTTTGAAGTCTCCCCTAGTCGAGAGTTCTCCTCCATGTTGATGTACTTCTCTGCTCGTTCTTGCACTTTGTTCAGAGATGTGGGATGTTTCTTTGATATAGATTGGCTAAAAGATCCCTCTCGCAAGCCATTGATGAGACCCAAAATGGTGGCCTCTGTTGGTAGGCTTTGTATGTCTAGACATGCTTTGTTGAATCTTTCCATGTAGCTGGGAAGACTTTCCCGTTCTCCTTGTTTGATTCCTAATAGACTCGGGGCGTGCTTCATTTTGTCTTTTTGGATGGAGAATCTGGCCATAAACTTCATGGCTAAGTCGTCAAAGCTTGAGATGGACCTTGGGGGTAGATTGTCGAACCATCTAATTGCTGTCTTTGTTAAGGTAGTCGGGAAGGATTTGCAGTGAACTGCATCTGAGGCGTCGGTGATGTACATTCTACTTCTGAAATTACTGAGATGATAGCTGGGATCTGCTGTGCCATCATACAAAGTCATATCGGGAAGTTTGAAGTCTTTTGGGATTTTGGTCCTCATTATCTCTTTGGTGAATGGGTCTTGGTCCTTACGGGAGTCGTCTTCGTGTCCGGATCGAGTATTTTTGGCCTTGGGATCTGCTTCGAGTTTTAGGAGCTTGTACTCTAACTCGCAGCGTCGCCTAACTTCCCTTCGTAGGTCTCTCTCAGCTTCTTGTTGATGCTCCACCTCTTTTTCTAGTTGCTTTAAGCGATCTTGAAGTGCCTCCACTGCTCCCATATTTGGTGAATCGTTGTTTTTTTTAGGTTGAGGGGTATCTTTTGGTGTAGTATCCACGTTCTTGTGTGGCGTTCTATCTTCTAGACTTGAATCGTGGTCGTTGTTATGGTTGTCCATCATGGTGATGGGATGACTTCCTGGTTCCCTGGCAACGGCGCCAATGTTCTGAGGGTTACCTGAAACTGTAGGTCGATCTCGGACGAGATCTTTTGTGCTGGTCGGAGATGACGTGTCCGGCAGGTGGGTGGTGGCCGGAGCTGTCGCGTCCGACTTGTTGGACTGACAATGTTGCTGATCCTTTGTCACCAAAGGGTGGTGGTACCTGCAAGGAACTCCGATGCTTAAGTTAGCAAGGGTATTAAGCAGGTTTTTAGTAGAATCAGAGTATGAGTTATACCTGGGTGCTCCAGCGTATTTATAGAGGTGTGATAGTGACCTTTTTAGATAAGATAAGTTAGTTATCTTATCTTATCTTATCTTTGGGTGAGGTCAGCTTATCTTCAAAGGAACCACCCTTCTCTCTGTAGGCTTGGGATGCCTTTGCATTTGGGTCGTGTTCCTCAATTTTGGGCCCTCTTTGGGCTTTCTTATCGATTTGTTCGAGCTTTTTGGGAAGGGGTTGGATGGTTTGACCTAAAGAGATCGGTTGCTTTGTCGCTAGTCAACCTGGGTCGGACATGTCGACCCAGGGTATGAACAGCAGCACCCTTTGGAGGCAAGAACCCAGAAAGAAAGAAATTAACATTCTATTGATGAACGGAATAATCGATGGTATAGAATTTCACTAATAAATTCTCGTTGTAAAGTATAGTTTCTAAACCAACAATAATCCTTTCACACAAAAATTTTGTTTGTCACAAGTACAAACCCCTAAATTTATAAACCGAAGTATTGAACATCGAGTCGTTCTCCCTAGGAATTGCAATAAAGTGTTCTTGTTATTAGTTATGAGGTATGTTTTGGGGTTTTCGATAAGAGACAAGAGAAATAAATGGCAATGAAAATAAACTAATGGCTAAAAAGGTCTTGACAAGGTTTGGTGGTCAAGGATCTCTATCTCTATCACTAACCACAACATGAGAATTGGCAAGGATCAATCCCGTTAAGTAATCCTCTAACTAGTAGTAAAGGAAAGTCAAATGAGCTATATTAATCCAAGTCCATAAGTCCTAGTTCTCCACCAATTCAATTAGTGAGATCTAGAGTTAATGGCTCCCAATCATCAATCACTTGGATATTAGTGACATAAGAGTTCCTAAGTTACCATCCCAAGCCGAGAGCATAAAATTCTACTCTAACATCCTTCCAAACATTTCATCAAACACTTGGAAGGCATAAAAAGAAAGCATAGTAAAATTGCAAGGAAAGTAAATCTACACTACTCAATTGCAAGGAATTAAACAACAACAAAGCAATTCAACAATAAAGGAACATGAAAACATAAATTGCATTAAAGAGAAATAAAAGAACAAAAGTGCATCAACATAAAAGTAAAGAATTACAAGAATTAAATACTAAACTAGAGAGAATAGATGTATAAGAAGAAGAATTACAAAAGGAAAAGTAAATCAAGGCATGAAATTAACCTAGATCTAAGAATTCCTAATCTAGATCTAACCTACTCCTAATTCTAGAGAGAAGATGGAGCTTCTCTTTCTAGAAACTAACTAAAGCATGATAAAACTAAAATAAAACTCACTAACTAACTAGATGCCTCATCCCTCTTTAGTCCTTGGGTTAAATAGCATCAGAAATGAGTTGGATTGGGCCTAAAATGCACCAAAAATTGCTAGCCACAAGTTGTAATTAGTAAATCACGTGTAGACATCGGTGCGTATGCGTACATTGCGCGTGCACATCTTTGAACGCGATGCAACTATGGAAAATTTTATATTATTTTGAAGCCACGGATGTTAGCTTTCCAACGCAACTAGAAATGCCTCATTTGGACCTATGTAGCTCAAGTTATGGTCGATTAAGTGCGAAGAGGTCAGGCTTGATAGCTTTGCGATTCCTTCATTTCTTCATAAGTTCTCCATTTCTACATGCTTTTCCTTTATTCCCTCAATCCAATCCTTGCCTCCTAAATCTGAAATCACTTAAAAAACATATCAAGGCATCTAATGGAATCAAGGTGAATTAAATTTAGCTATTTTAAGACCTAAAAAGCATGTTTTCACTCTTAAGCACAATTAACGGAGAATTTACAAAACCATGCTATTTTAGTGAATAAATGGGAGAAAAGTTGACAAAACCCTCTAAATTCAACATAAGATACACCCTAAAGATGGGGTTTATCATCTATCCCCTAACATCTCTCAAACAAGAAAACACAATACTTCTCTGGCAATGACACTCCACACAAAACAGCAAGAAGGTCATCATCACCAACAAAAAACATCAAAGTTACAACCTTTCCTACTGACAGTTTATCATCAAAGCTACAAAAAGTTTTCAACGCTATAACCTCAATCTACCAACAAATCTGCAAAAGCCAAGACTTTGATCAGGGGGATACAACCACGAAAAGAGACAGAAATTGTGACAAACAATAGAACCCTAAGGAAGCGAAAATAACCAGGCGCACGTCACAGCAAAAGAGTGCAGGGATCACCACAAAGATGTAAGATTTTTTAGAAAATGGTGAAAACAAAATGTCGAAAAGAAAGACACAATCTTTTTTCGAAGGGGTCAAGATTCTCAGAGACAAAATCAGTAAAAATGACATGCAACATTGGAGACATACAAGAAGGCGACTAACGAAAACATAAAAGGGAAAGAAAATACCAACCTGTAGAGGAAGAAGAAGCAAGCGCGAGGGAAGGATCAGGAAGAAATAGCGACGAATCCATACCAACAATCGCTTTCGAAGCAAGGAAAGGGGGAAGCACGAAGAAGCGAAAACAGAGGGGATAGAGGAACAAAGCACTGCAGCGAGCAAAAGCGAAGAGAAAGGAGAGGAGAAACTGAAAGATGAGGCTTAAAAATTAAAAATGAAATAAAAAAGAGGGAAAGAAGGGAATGGCAAAAGAGGAGTTAATGAGCATTCAACCCTCGCACGTTCCCAAGAAAGCGAAACGCACGCTGCAATTAAAGAGAAAAAAAGAAAGAAAACGCTCCGCATTCAAGTCCCAGCAGGAGTCATACTGGAGATCGACCCAAGGCGAAATGCTCGAGCTCAATTTCCTCAAAAGGATCGAAGTCTAAAGGACATGACCTTAAGGGAAAAATCGAGCTCAAGCAGGAGCACTATTCATACTCTAGGTCGAGCTACCCGATCCGGACTGAATAAAGACAAAGCAACTGACCTCTTCAGGTCAAGTTCCCCGACCTCTTCTTTCAAGAGTTCGGCCAAATCACCACAAGAAGCCCAAGCAGGACCAAACAAAGGGACATAGCCCCAATCTAAAGGCAGCTAAAGCCTAGAAAGATAAAGACGGTTTCCCTTAGAGATAAGATGACTTCACTTAAAGATAAGATAAAATAACTAACTTATCTTATTTAGAAAGGTCAGCCCACACTACTATAAATACACTGGAGCACTGGTGCACGAAATCACAATCACAATTTTGCAATTCCGCACAACTAACCAGCAAGTGCACTGGGTCGTCCAAGTAATACCTTACGTAAGTAAGGGTCGATCCCACGGAGATTTTTGGCTTGAAGCAAGCTATGGTTATCTTGTAACTCTTAGTCAGGATATCAATAATCCTGAGATTTAATCGTAAAGAGTAAAAGAACATGAAATAAATACTTGTTATGCAGTAATGGAGAACAGGTTGAGGTCTTGGAGATGCTCTGTCTTCTAAATTTCTGCTTTCCTACTGTCTTCTTCTTCATGCATGCAAGGCTCCTTCCATGGCAAGTTGTATGTTGGTGGATCACTGTTGTCAATGGCTACCATCTGTCCTCTCAGTGAAAATGGTCCAAATGCGCTGTCACCGCATGGCTAATCATCTGTCGGTTCTCACTCATGCTGGAATAGGATCCATTGATCCTTTTGCGTCTGTCACTACGCCCAGCACTTGTGAGTTTGAAGCTCGCCACAGTCATCCTATCCCAGATCCTACTCAGAATACCACAGACAAGGTTTAGATGTTCTGGATCTCAAGAATGCTGCCAATTGATTCTAGCGTATACCACAAAGACTCTGATCTGAACCAGGAGGCTAAGAGATAAGCACTCAGTCTAAGGTAGAACAGAGGTGGTTGTCAGGCACGCGTTCATAGGTTGAGAATGGTGATGAGTGTCACAGATCAGAGCAAAACACAGCAGAGATCCTCACCCCCAACCATGGGGTTTAGAGAGTCATTCCGTAGAAGATACAATATGAAATGTGTAGAGTGTCATGAGGTGTGTAAATACAATAGCAAAAGGTCCTATTTATAGAAAACTAGTAGCCTAGGGTTTACAGAAATGAGTAAATGCTGTAGAATCCACTTCCGGGCCCACTTGGTGTGTGCTTGGGCTGAGCATTGAAGATTTCATGTGTAGAGACTTTTCTTGGAGTTAAACGCCAACTTTTGTGCTAGTTTGGGCGTTTAACTCCAGCTTTTGTGCCAATTCTGGCGTTTTGACGCCAGAATTTTTATGCTGACTTGGAACGCCGATTTTGGCCATCAAATCTCAGGCAAAGTACAGACTATTATATATTTCTGGAAAGCCCAGAATGTCTACTTTCCGACGCAATTGAGAGCGCGCCAATTGCGCTTCTGTAGCTCCAAAAAATCTACTTCGAATGCAGGGAGGTCAGAATCCAACAGCATCTGCAGTCCTTTTTCAGCCTCTGAATCAGATTTTTGCTCAGGTCCCTCAATTTCAGCCAGAAAATACCTGAAATCACGGAAAAACAAAAAAACTCATAGTAAAGCCCAGAAATGTGATTTTTATTTAAAAACTAATAAAAATATAATAAAAAGTAATTAAAACATACTAAAAACTACCTAAAAACAATGCCAAAAAGCGTATAAATTATCCGCTCATCACAACACCAAACTTAAATTGTTGCTTGTCCCCAAGCAACTAAAAACAAGATATGATAAAAAGAAGAGAATATACAATAAATTCCGAAAATATCTATGAAAATCAGTCTTAATTAGATGAGCGGGGCTCTTAGCTTTTTGCTTCTGAACAGTTTTGGCATCTCACTTTATCCTTTGAAGTTC
>NW_015495816.1:0-2689 GCF_000816755.2 Arachis ipaensis
TCTAAACTCCATTGTTGGGGGTGAGGAGCTCTGCTGTGTCTCGATGAATTAATGCAATTATTTTTGTTTTCTATTCAAACATGCTTGTTTCTATCTAAGATGTTCATTCGCACTTCAATATGATGGATGTGATGATCCATGACATTCATCACCATTCTCAACCTATGAACGCGTGACTGACAACCACCTCCATTCTACCTTCGATTGAATGAGTATCTATTGGATTCCTTAATCAGAATCTTCGTGGTATAAGCTAGAATCCATTGGCAGCATTCTTGAGAATCCGAAAAGTCTAAACCTTGTCTGTGGTATTCCGAGTAGGATTCAGGGATTAAATGACTGTGACGAGCTTCAAACTCACAAGGGTTGGGCATAGTGACAGACGGAAAAGGATCAATGGATCCTATTCCAGCATGAGTCAGAACCGACAGATGATTAGCCGTGCGGTGACAGCGCACCTGGACCATTTTCACTGAGAGGACGGATGGTAGCCATTGACAACGGTGATCCACCAACACACAGCTTGCCATAGGAGGAACCTTGTGTGCGTTAAGAAGAAGACAGGGGGAAAGCAGAGATTCAGAAGTCAAAGCATCTCCAAAACTCCAACATATTCTCCATTACTGCATAACAAGTATTTAATTCATGCTCTTTTATATTTCGTAATCCAAACTGATAATTATAATTGATATCCTGACTAAGAATTACAAGATAACCATAGATTGCTTCAAGCCAACAATCTCTGTGGGATTCGACCCTTACTCACGTAAGGTATTACTTGGACGACCCAGTGCACTTGCTGGTTAGTGGTACGAGTTGTGAAAAGTGTGATTTACAATTCCTGCACCAGTCCATAAGTGGGCTCTCTTGTTTGCTCCATCCTCTTTCTAGTTATGGGTTTTTGAGATGAATCTCTCCATCTCCCATAACTCAGAGTTGGAAGCAACTGCCTTCCCTTTCCTCTTCCTAGAGGTTTCTCTGGCCTTAGGTGCCATTAATGGTTATGGAAAAATAAAAAGCAGAGCTTTTTTCCACACCAAACTTAAAAGGTTTGCTCATCCTCGAGCAAAAGAAGAAAGAAAGGATTAGAGAAATAAGAGATGGAGGAGGTGGAGGTGTGTAAATGGTTCGGCCAAGGAAGGTTTTAGGTGGTTATGATGTGTGAAAAAGAAGGAGTGATGAGGGGCTAATATAGGAGTGGAGTGGAGAGGGAATTCTTGTAATAGGGGTTTGTTTTGGGAGGGAGATGGTTTTAATTTGAATGGGTAGGGGTAGGTAGGTTGTATGATGGTTTTGGAGGAGAAATGGAGGTGATTGGTGGAGGTTATTTTGGGGAAGAGTGTTATGGAATGGTGTGAAAAGGAGAGAAAAAGGGTTGGGGAAGGTGGGGATCCTGTGGAGTCCACAGATCCTGAGGTGTCAAGGAATTCTGGTCCCTGTACCTTTCTGGCATTTAAATGCCCCTGGACAGCCTTTTCTGGCATTTAAACGCCAGTCTGCTGCCTTTCCTAGCATTAAACGCCAGGCTAATGTCCCTTTCTGGCGTTTAACGCCCAGCCAGACACCCTTTTCTCGCATTAAACTCCAGTCAGTCTGCCAATTCTGGCGTTTAACGCCCAGAATGCTGCCAGACTGGGCGTTAAATGCCCATTCTGCTATCTTTACTGGCATTTAAACACCAGTAAGCCTGTCCTCCAGGGTATGCTATTTTTTATGCTGTTTTTGATTCCACTTTAATTCTGCAACTATTTTTATGACTCCACATGATCATCAACCTACAGAAAACATAAAATAACAATGTAAAAGTAATTAACATAGATAAATAAGATTGGGTTGCCTCCCAATAAGCGCTTCTTTAATGTCAATAGCTTGACAGTGAGCTCTTATAGAGCTTCACAGACACTCAGAGCATGATGGTGGCCTCCCAACACCAAACTTAGAGTTTGAATGTGGGGGCTCTTCTTGACTCTGTATTGTGAGAAGCTTTTCATGCTTCCTTTCCATGGTTACAGAGGAAGATCCTTGAGCCTTAAACACAAGGTAGTCCTCATTCAGTTGCAGGACTAACTCTCCTCTGTCCACATCAATCACTGCTCTTGCTGTGGCTAGGAAGTACCTTCCAAGGATGATGGATTCATCCTCATCCTTCCCAGTGTCTATAATTATGAAGTCAGTAGGGATGTAAAAGCCTTTAACCTTTATTAAGACATCCTCTACAAGTCCATAAGCCTGTTTCATTGATTTGTTTGCCATCTCTAGTGAGATTCTTGCAGCTTGTACCTCAAAGATCCCTAGTTTCTCCATTACAGAGAGTGGCATGAGGTTTATACCTGACCCCAGGTCACACAGAGCCTTCTCAATGGTCATGGTACCTATGGTGCTAGGAATTAAGAACCTTCCGGGATCCGGTTTCTTCTGAGGTAATTTTTGCTGAACCAAGGCATTTAGTTCATTGATGAGCAATGGAAGTTCATCCTCCCAACTCTCATTACCAAATAACTTGGCATTCAGCTTCATGATTACTCCTAAATACCGAGCAACTTACTCTTCAACAATACTTTCATCTTCTTCAGAGGAAGAATACTCATCAGAACTCATGAATGGCAATAGTAAGTTCAGTGGAATCTCTATGGTCTCTGTATGAGTCTCAGATTCCTTTGGTTCCTCATTAGGGAACTCCTTAGTGGTC
>NW_015495816.1:10313-11381 GCF_000816755.2 Arachis ipaensis
TGCCAAGAGGTCAATGAGTTGCATGATTGAAGAGGAGATGAGCTGGATTTAATCCAAAGAGAACAACATCTCCTGATCTCAATGAATTCTCCCTATTCTTACTTCTCACATTCTTTATAGCTTTCTTTACATTCTGCTATTCCCCATTCCCATTTACAATTCAGTCATTTATGTTTCTGCACTTTACATTCTTGCCATTTACTCTTCTTCATTTTATTGCTTTTCTTTACCTTTGAGCCATTTACAATTCTGCTATTTAAAATTCTGCAATTAGACTCTATATTGCTCAGCTTGACTAATTCACTATTGATTAAAATTTCTCAAATCTACCAATCTCTGTGGATACGATCCCACTCCATTGTGGGTTATTACTTGACCACAATTTTGGTGCACTTGCCAAAAGAACAGATTCATGATTTTATATGGGGAGTGAATTCTGGTCAACAAGTTTTATGGCGCTGTTGCCGGGGATTGGTTTGAATCTGACAATGACTAAATTGATAGGGAGCTAGATTAAGCATTTTAATTACCTTGTTAATTTCTTTTTCAGTTATTCAATTTTTCCTTTTCTATTTTGTTTTATTTTTACTTTGATCATTTTAGTTACTCATTGTTCATATTTCCACTCTTCTTGCTGCTCTATTAACTATTTGATTAATTGCACCAACTAAGCTAACCACTAATCTTAACAAGAGTGCTTCCTTCACTCGTCCTCTGTTTGCTGTTGTTGAATGTATGACAGGTAGAAGGGGAGAAACTTCATCCTCTTTCGATAGTAAACCCGAGAAGACCTTCCTTAGATTAAGGAGGGAAGCAAGAGGCAAAGGCATAGTTGGAGAGGAAGTAGTGGAGGAAGACCTGAGAACCACTATGGAGGAAAAGGTGCATAACCATGTTGGAGAGGATGCTGGCAATCATGTTGGGCAAGAGAGGAGAGTCTTAGGCTCTTACATCAACCCAAATCCAGGAAACTGTGGCAGTAGCATCCTGAAGCCAACAATTCATGCTAACAACTTTGAGTTGAAACCTCAACTCATCACACTTGTCCAGAATAATTGTTCATATGGA